>NC_140001.1:39458643-39478643 GCF_964263955.1 Coregonus lavaretus | reverse complement strand
TCTAGAGGCAGTTTGAAACTCGGTAGTGAGTGTTGCAACCGAGGACAGAAGATTTTTATGCGCTACGCACTTCAGCACTCGGCGGTCCCGTTCTGTGAGCTCGTGTGGCCTACCACTTCACGGCGGAGCCATTGTTGCTCCTAGACATTTCCACTTCACAATAACAGCACTTACAGTTGACCGGGGCAGCTCTAGCAGAGCAGAAATTTGACAAACTGACTTGTTGGAAAGGTGGCATCGTATGACAGTGCCACGTTAAAAGTCACTCAGCTCTTCAGTACGGGCCATTCTACTGCCAATGTTTGTCTATGGAGATTGCATGGCGGTATGCTATATTTTATACACCTGTCAGCAACAGGTGTGGCTGAAATAGCCTAATCCACTAATTTGTAGTGTACATACACTCGGACCCCTGAGATAGTCACTGAGGGTCAGAAGGGTCATTAATAAACAGAGAAGATCCGGTATCAGTAATGTATCTTGTTCAGAGGAGAGAGAGAGTCAGAGAGTCAGAGAGCGAGTGAGAGAGTCAGAGAGAGAGAGTCAGAGAGAGAGAGAGAGAGAGAGAGAGAGAGAGAGAGAGAGAGAGAGAGAGAGAGAGAGAGAGAGAGAGAGAGAGAGAGAGAGAGAGAGAGAGAGAGAGAGAGAAGGCTAATGTACTGTTGTGATGTTGTGGTCATTTATCAAGTTGTCGGTCCACGGTTCAGCTCCAGTATGAACACAGAGACTCTGAAGGGGAGTGGTCCAGTGATTACACTCACTATGGGTTGGCTAGAGGGGAAACACATGGCAGTGGAACCCCTGAACGATTCAAGACATGAACACAGAGTTCCCCTGACCGCCACAGACCAGGCTGAGACACCATAGGGTCTTACTCTGGGGGGAAACACACTTGACCAACATATGAGTAATGTGAGTTTGCTGTGGGAACGTCCACACTACCAAACACTAATGTTTTATAAACTATTACTGTCCTGGGTTTGAGTATTACAATTCTTCCAGAGGACAGAGACGTTCAGACTGATTTGAGATCAGATGACACAGTATGTGTGGATTATAGATGAGGTATTTAGATGATAGAGGTGACAGGGGTGTACAGGAGGGATCTTAGAGAGGACAGAGCCCAGAGGAAGAGACACACAGTCAGCTTTCTGAGGTCAACTAAAACTGAGGTTGTTCAATGAAAGCCCTGCAGCACACACACACACACACACACAGCGCAGTAACTCACACCCAAACACTCTCTGTCAGACTGTTCATAAAGTTAAATAGTTATAGAAATAGAGCATATAGAATGGTCATTTTTACCATGGTCTGTGATCTTGCAGGAGACCAGGTAGAGTTCTTTGAGACTCCTCCCCTCCTTAGCGATGATCTCCACACACCTGGGAGGAAGAGACAGAGAAACAGGGGGATGAGAGGAAATCTCTAGATCACCTGAGGAGTTTTCAAAACATACAGGGTCTGGCTCTATGCTTGCGACTTCTACGCATGCACGTACGCACACACGGCAGTATTCCCCACTATAGGTTAAACATGACAGCTCCAGGGTCATATCTGTTCAGATATTCACTGTGTGCTTCTCCTAACACTTACATTGATCAATAATGAACCATCATCTGCTCTCATTAGAGCCCACAGACCAGGGCCTATGATAACGCAGCGGACAGGGAGGATGTGTGTTTTTTTACACTTCAAAGGAGCTCAGTGGTGGAATATCTGCATTCGGCCCAGTCTCTCTCCTTGGGACCCTAGAGACCCCCTGTGTATGTGTGTGTGCACGTGCATGCATGTCTGTATGTGCACGTTCATTCGTGTGTGTGTGTGTGTGTGTGTGTGTGTGTGTGTGTGTGTGTGTGTGTGTGTGTGTGTGTGTGTGCGCACGCCAGGGGAGGCCGGAGGAAGATCAGAGAAGATGTTTCAGATGATTTCCTGTAAATGATCCTAATGAGGCGAGGGTTAGCAACACTGGTTTGATCAATGTGTTTGACCCATTAACCTTCAGCAAAACCCTCTGATATTTTTGTCAGGATTATGCTGCATATTTAATTTAATCAAATGCACACAGGAGCTTTCTCGTGAGGTTAGAGTGGGAAAGTATGACGCTCCACTGTCTTCTACAGCTGAATATTGGGCCTTTTAAGTTCTGGGCCAGTATTCATAAAGCATCTCTGAGTAGTCTTTTAAGCTGAAATCACACGGAGAGACACCTGTCAATGGCATGAAATTTGCATGTTAGAGTAGCCAGCGTCAATTTACATACACTGCGTAGCTAATGCCAACGTAATTGTCATGAAAATCCATAATAAACAGTTGCTTTGTAGCCCCTGGGAGTTTCTGTTGTGCGTTCCTTTTGACTCACCTTAGATGTCCTACGTGAGCCACCGTACCTGTGCTAAACTGTTGTTGCTTTGCTAGCTCAGGAGGATGTTGTAGCTAATAAACCTGAGTTGTTTATAAACAACGAGGGGCGACCCATCATTCAGGGCAGGTGGGGCTGAGCCCAACCTTGTTTGCCTGTTTTGCATGTTATTTTGGCATTCATACGTGTCACATATCAGTTTTCAAACAATGTAAAAAATAATAATATTGAGTTAATAAAGCCGCATACAAACATGGTCTCTTTTTTGCTTTCTTGAGTAAGGCAGCTCCAAAATGCAGGTGTTTCAGCCTAGCTCAGTGCTTTCTGTGGTGGAGGGGTAGCCAGCGGAAAATACAGTGTAGGGGTTGGTAATATTCTCTATTCACTCCATGGTGCTGAAAAGAAAGCTCTGCTGTTGGGACATCTTTATGTAGGCCCTAACAGTTTGTGGGCACAATTTGTCACCGTTAAAGTGCAATTAATGTATTGGTTAGTGCTGTATTGTGTAGTGGCTTTGCTGGCATGCATCCCCAAAACATTTTTGAGTTTACCCCACCAAGATTTACATGCTAAAATCGCCACTGTAAACAACCAAGTCTCTTTCTTCTACATAAACAGTATTCTCTTCTGAAATCGGAGTCCTCAAGTGTTCCAGCCGTAACCTGCCTAGGCTATATGGATGGCAATGATTGACATCAACACAGGTAGGCTACAATTGTTTCAAATATGTAGTCTATTTGACTGATAAACCTTAGCTTACAGCTCAATACATTTTAAACTACATCTTTAGTCTACTTAGCATAAGGAAGATCGTAACAATTCAACTAATTCCTTTTCTACAAACAACCCACACAATTTATCCGCTTACTTAACCAGCATTGCTCCGCGTAGACGCCAGAAAAATAGACTTGCTTTCTAATTTCATAAGCTATGACGCTGTAGACACTGTAGTCGCTCAGTCAAATGCATTCTATATCCAGCGTGAGCACGCTCGTTCGCACGCTTAAAAAAATAGGATTTTAGTTTCAATTGGGCTTTAGACTGCGTTTACACAGGCAGCCCAATTCCGATCTTTTGACCAATTACATCAGATCTTTTCATATCAGATATTCTACAAAAGACCAATTAGTGAACAAAAGCATTGGGCTGCCTATGTAAACACGTAGTCATAGCTTTATGACTACAGGACCTAATCTGAATAATACTCATGTTTTCCAAGTAAATTATTTTTGTGTCAGTGTGATGACATTGGTACCCTGTGACAACAGGAATGAGTGCAACACTGATACAGGACAGAACCTTCAATCTCCATCATGTTGGCTCTCACCCCACACAAACACCTCATGTCATACACTCCCTCCAGAGAATCAGGACCACAAGCAGAAAAGTATTCCATGGTTTTGGTCCTAAATGGCACCCTATTCCCTATAGTGTACCACTTTTGACCAGTACCCATGTAGTATACTATAGGGAATAGGGTGCTATTTGGGACGCACATTTTCACTGAGAGTCAATACAACATTTACATTTACATTTTAGTCATTTATCAGACGCTCTTATCCAGAGCGACTTACAGTTAGTGAGTGCATACATAAAAAAATGTCATACCCCCGTGGGAATCGAACCCGCAACCCTGGCGTTGCAAACGCCATGCTCTACCAACTGAGCTACATCCATGCCGGCCATTCCCTCCCCTCCCCTAGACGACGCTGGGCCAATTGTGCGCCGCCCCATGGGTCTCCCGGTCACGGCCGGCTACGACAGAGCCTGGATTCGAACCAGGATCTCTAGTGGCACAGCTAGCACTGCGATGCAGTGCCTTAGACCACTGCGCCACTCGGGAGGTTACAACACATTTCCAGTTGAACTGAGAGAAATCACATTTACCTGCCTCTTTCCTCCACATGTGTGATTCTCCAGTTTCTATGTGATATGATACACATATGAAACAACATGGATAAGTATTCTCATGTATTACACCTTGTAGTGTGACATTGCAATGGAAGACACAAAGATAAAAGAAAATAAGAAAAGTCTGTGACAGTAGCAACAAGAATGGGTACATAGTCTATTCTCATATTCCTGCTGTATTGAGTGAATCTGCCTCCCAACGTGTCCCACCCCATTAGCTTTAGTTCACTGGTCTGAATCCACATATATAGATAACCTTTTATATTGCATTGTGCCTCTCCCTCCCTTCCTCTCTCCCTCTTTCCATTTCCACTGAAAACGATCTTCCAAATGGAGGAAAAACATTCCTGTAAATTGACTGCAGTTTGATGTGTTTCAGTGGCGCCCATAACAAGGCCATTGAGGACCATTGTTAGACCATCAGGCGACGGTACCCTGCTCTCCACACAACTAATGCTGTTTCCATCTTCCTCCAAACCCCTCTCCCCCACAGCTGAGGTGACCTGATACGCAGTCCAGACCGTGAACCATGCACTCTAATAGACAGGCGGTCATTCTAAATAGGCCACTCTAAACCGTTACCGGTTCATTCTAAACTGTAAACGTTTGTCTCTGTACGAGTTCAACTGCACACAGCTCCACTAATTCGGTTTCTCTGCGAAACATGGCGCCGTTATGGACAAAATGGGGAACCTGAGACGCCGCACTCTAGCTGTGGTGGTCATAGTAGAGAAAACGACCAAGACCTACTCAGATCTCATCAAACGTGAGAAGTAGAACCTACTGGTCAAACTGACCCACCAGTCCTGCTGGTCAAACTGACCCACCAGTCCTGCTGGTCAAGCTGACCCACCAGTCCTGCTGGTCAAACTGACCCACCAGTCCTGCTGGTCAAACTGACCCACCAGTCCTGCTGGTCAAACTGACCCACCAGTCCTGCTGGTCAAACTGACCCACCAGTCCTGCTGGTCAAACTGACCCACCAGTCCTGCTGGTCAAACTGACCCACCAGTCCTGCTGGTCAAACTGACCCACCAGTCCTGCTGGTCAAACTGACCCACCAGTCCTGCTGGTCAAACTGACCCACCAGTCCTGCTGGTCAAACTGACCCACCAGTCCTACTGGTCAAACTGGGGAGCTGAGACAGAAGAACCATTAAATCCCAGGGATCATCATTCTCCGTGGAGTATATTAGTGCTGCAGCATTAGTGTACAGGCTGACAAATGAGCGCATGGAGCAGAGATAGAGGGTAACGGATGGAGGGATGAGGGAGGAGAGTGATGGTTCCTCCGAGAGCTTGTTACTGTGTGCCCAGGTCTCTGAGGTCAGGCCAAACCCAATTAGAACCAACATCAGAGAGACAAGGAGAGAAGGGGGGTAGAAGGAAGGAGAAGGAGGGAGAGAGAGAGAGAGGGGATAAGGAGGGAGAGAGGGGGGGATAAGGAGGGAGAGGGGGGGAGGAGGGAGAGAGACGGGGGAGAAGGAGGGAGAGAGAGGGGGGAAGGAGGGAGAGAGAGAGGGGGAGAAGGAGGGAGAGAGAGGGGGGGAAGGAGGGAGGGAGAGAGGGGGAGAAGGAGGGAGAGAGAGGGGGGGAAGGAGGGAGGGAGAGAATGAGGGAGAGAGGAGAGAAGGAGGGAGAGAGAGGGGGGGAGAAGGAGGGAGAGAGAGGGGGGGAGAAGGAGGGAGAGAGAGGGGGGAAGGAGGGAGAGAGAGGGGGGGGGAGAGAGAGAGGAATTGAGGGAGGGTGTGAGCGATAGCACGAGAGATTGATAGAGCAAAAAAGCGAGACAGCGAGCGAGAGGGGTCTTTCATGAGCCCCAGCTGGGATGAGAGGCGATGAAGAGTAGAAGAGAGGAGAGGATCTAAGGAGGAGGACGACACAGTGCGTGTCACATTAAATCATTCCCCCTGATTGAGAACCAACAAGCACCTGCATACACTTGGTTCCCCGTGCCCATGTCCCCTGCTCAGCTGACAATTATTAGATATCCACTCTCTTTCAATCATGTAGAGCTACCATGACAGAAGGCCCTGGTAGAGTGTGCCCACTAGAATACTGAGAGAGCTAGTAATACACACTCACGTGGAACAAGGGTTTAGTATGCAACATTTCTCTATGCTACAGTATACAAATGTACTAGTAGTCCTAGTGCTAGGAGCAATGCTGCTGCTGGTGGGGTAGGAATGATGAGGATGGCAGATATACAGGCATTACTATAGCTTCAATTAGGACTTGACTTAGAAAATCTACTTTAAAGTGTGTAGGAATATATGTTTCTGAAAACCGTTATAAGCGGTTGATTCTTATATGCATGTTTTCTTCTGTACTGTTTTTCTTGTGTCTTGTTTGAAAAATGCTTCATAGGTGTTACTACATTTGTATCAAGGAATATAATAATAATAATAATAATATGCCATTTAGCAGACGCTTTTATCCAAAGCGACTTACAGTCATGTGTGCATAAATTTTTACGTATGGGTGGTCCCGGGGATCGAACCCACTACCCTGGCGTTACAAGTGCCATGCTCTACCAATTGAGCTACAGAGGACCACGGGTTTGAACGCTCTCAACCAATTAGTGTCCAGAACTCTGTGTTCGACTACCTGTCGCTACCCACTACTGGCTCAACCCTCAATAGCCAACAAGGGGAGTTACTATGACAACAAAGGAGTTACTATGACAACAAAACGACTATACAGTGAGGGAAAAAAGTATTTGATCCCCTGCTGATTTTGTACGTTTGCCCACTGACAAAGAAATGATCAGTCTATAATTTTAATGGTAGGTTTATTTTAACAGTGTGAGACAGAATAACAACAAAGAAATCCAGAAAAACGCATGTCAAAAATGTTATAAAATGATTTGCATTATAATGAGGGAAATAAGTATTTGACCCCCTCTCAATCAGAAAGATTTCTGGCTCCCAGGTGTCTTTTATACAGGTAACGAGCTGAGATTAGGAGCACACTCTTAAAGGGAGTGCTCCTAATCTCAGTTTGTTACCTGTATAAAAGACACATGTCCACAGAAGCAATCAATCAATCAGATTCCAAACTCTCCACCATGGCCAAGACCAAAGAGCTCTCCAAGGATGTCAGGGACAAGATTGTAGACCTACACAAGGCTGGAATGGGCTACAAGACCATCGCCAAGCAGCTTGGTGAGAAGGTGACAACAGTTGGTGCGATTATTCGCAAATGGAAGAAACACAAAAGAACTGTCAATCTCCCTCGGCCTGGGGCTCCATGCAAGATCTCACCTCGTGGAGTTGCAATGATCATGAGAACGGTGAGGAATCAGCCCAGAACTACACGGGAGGATCTTGTCAATGATCTCAAGGCAGCTGGGACCATAGTCATCAAGAAAACAATTGGTAACACACTACGCCGTGAAGGACTGAAATCCTGCAGCGCCGCAAGGTCCCCCTGATCAAGAAAGCACATGTACAGGCCCGTCAGAAGTTTGCCAATGAACATCTGAATGATTCAGAGGAGAACTGGGTGAAAGTGTTGTGGTCAGATGAGACCAAAATCGAGCTCTTTGGCATCAACTCAACTCGTCGTGTTTGGAGGAGGAGGAATGCTGCCTATGACCCCAAGAACACCATCCCCACCGTCAAACATGGAGGTGGAAACATAATGCTTTGGGGGGGGGGTTTCTGCTAAGGGGACAGGACAACTTCACCATATCAAAGGGACGATGGACGGGGCCATGTACCGTCAAATATTGGGTGAGAACCTCCTTCCCTCAGCCAGGGCATTGAAAATGGGTCGTGGATGGGTATTCCAGCATGACAATGACCCAAAACACACGGCCAAGGCAACAAAGGAGTGGCTCAAGAAGAAGCACATTAAGGTCCTGGAGTGGCCTAGCCAGTCTCCAGACCTTAATCCCATAGAAAATCTGTGGAGGAAGCTGAAGGTTCGAGTTGCCAAACGTCAGCCTCGAAACCTTAATGACTTGGAGAAGATCTGCAAAGAGGAGTGGGACAAAATCCTTCCTGAGATGTGTGCAAACCTGGTGGCAAACTACAAGAAACGTCTGTTTCAGTTTTTCTGTATTTTTTTGTTGTTATTCTGTCTCTCACTGTTCAAATAAACCTACCATTAAAATTATAGACTGATCATGTCTTTGTCAGTTGGCAAACGTACAAAATCAGCAGGGGATCAAAACATTTTTTCCCTCACTGTACAGTTGAGTGATTAGCGTGAGGGGCATAGAAAAAAAGAGGGCGAGAGAGGTAGAAACAAAGAGAGAAAGAGAGAAAGATGTGATACACAAATGACAATAGAGGAGATGAGCAAAGATAATCAGAATTGGAAAGCAAATAAAAAATAAATAGTCTACATCGAAAATACAACAATTAACTGTAGGCAAGACAGAACACACTTAATAAAACACAGAATTCAGACAAGAAAACAGAACAGCTCTGTGTATGACGCTACTCTACAGAGAGGACAGAGAGAGAGAGAGATGAGAGAGAGCGAAGAGTGCGAGAGAGAGAGAGAGAGAGAGAGAGCGCGAGAGAGAGAGAAAGTGAGAGGTGGAGAGAGAGACAAATACACAGAGAGAGATGGAGAGAGAGAGAGACAAATAGACAGAGATGGAGAGAGAGATGGAGAGAGAGCTGGAGAGAGAGAGAGAGAAGAGTGAGACACAGACAAAGAGAGAGAGAGAGCGCAAGAGAGAGAATGCGAGAGCGAGCGAAGAGTGAGACACAGACAGACAGAGAGAGAGACAGAGAGAGAGAGAGACACAGACAGAGAGAGAGAGAGACAGAGAGAGAGAGAGAGAGAGAGAGAGAGAGAGAGAGAGAGAGAGAGAGAGAGAGAGAGAGAGAGAGAGAGAGAGAGAGAGAGAGAGAGAGAGAGAGAGAGAGAGACAGAGAGAGAGAGAAAGAGCGAGCGCGATGTGCCTGGTGGCTTCTCCCCGGGGGTCAGAGTGTTTTGACTCCCTGTCACCACGCTGTCACACGGAGCTAGGTAAACAATAATACAACTGTCTCCTAAATCAGCACAGCACAGAACACACAAACACACAAACACACACCAGGGTTTCTGTTAGCCGATAATAGACGGCTTTTGGCTGTCAAAAAATATAATAAAAAATGATGAATAAAATTGGCACCGGCCAATTGTCCAGGAGACAAAAAATAAATCCCATTGCAAAATAATGCTTTTTAGCCTATTCATTGATGGAAATACATTTGACCGGTCATGCTTATGGGTCTATGGGTTAATTTGCATAATTTTGTGGAATTGGTGCGTGTGTGTATTCGTTATGTATCTTATTTATATCACAACATACAGATATTGAGCCTTTGAGCGGGAAAATCTGTCAGACAACGCTTTTATAAGCCCAATCAATGTGCAACAATTCTAAATGCAATCGTGTGTTAAAAATCGTTTTGGGGCCACGATTTAAAAGAGCTACTATTTTTATTTCTCAACTGGTAATTGAAGCGTGCTTCCCATTTGCCATTCAAATGCATAGGCAACGGAAGGCAGGCTTCATCAGCGCGTCACACACCATTTTGCAATAAGCTGGAGCCAGTATGCATTTTGAAAACATATAGCTGTTTAATTGTTTGAAACCTGAACATTTTACTACATTGTATGAGGCATGTTTTACCTTGCTTCAAAGTAGCCTGGGCAAAATCCGACCATAATTATTTTATACAGACTTTCATATGCCATTGAAACCAGTAGCCTATTTCTCTCATGTTCTATTGGTTTTCAACTTTCTTTCAGTGTCCCGTAGCTAAATGCACATTCGCACGTAGCCTACTGCCTTGTGTGCATTGCTGCGCTAATAATGTTAAGAAATAATAGTTGATCAACGTTTTCAGCTAAACGTTCTGATCTGTTGTATCAGACTAATTTCTTTTTAAAGTCGTTTTTTTTATGTAGCCTAGGCCTACTGGTTGTATGAACTTGGGATCTATCGTCCCACAACTGTCCCAGAGTCAGTTTGGGCCATTTCTTTCTCGACACGCTGACCAATAGAATAGGTTAACTTTTATACTATGGGGGGATATTAGATTGGCATAGGCTCATAGGTGACGGGGAAGCTAGGGGAAGCTAAGGTTTCCCTAAGTAAATTGAATTGCCAAAATTATATAGCCTAATTAGCATACTCCTATTTATACAGAAATAAATACAATCATTCAAAATAGTCTACTAGAGCATGATTTGGCCACAGAGGATCATTAGCTTCCCCTAGCCTTAAAAAAGGAATAAGATGTGGATTGTTTTAAATCGTATTGCCTACAGTCGGAATGAAAGGCAGATGATTGTTGAGTTGCGACTGTCAATGATAAGTAGATAGGCCCAGCCAGGCATATCGCAATATTTCTAAATTAAAACATCGTTTTGAAAGCAAATGGCTATTGCTGTAAAGAGAAGACAATGAAAATACTCTAATTTGTCTTTAAGTTATAAAAATGCTCAACTTAATTGAGCGAACAACAGTAGGCCTATAACTTATCTTACTGGCACCAGCAGAGAGCATCGGCCATATCCCCGGTGAGTGCACACTGCGCATATTCACTCTCTATCATTGTTGGGTCACTGCCACTTGAAAGTTGGTTTTTGGACAATAATTTCCTGTTTAAAAAGGACATCATATTATATTTGTGTCTCCCCTTTTCGTAGACCTATTATATGGACAACATCATTTGTTTTATTGATCTGTTTGTCAGTGTCAGCAGAGCAGGCTACCCTGTAATTTGTCGTATTAAAAAAGATTCTGCTAATGTCTCCAGTGATATAAAGTGTAGAATTGCATGAAATGAGTTTTTAACGTGCAAAGAAAGAAGAAATGTATCTGATACAGCCTATAGCCCAGGTCTCTACGCTATACGACCAGCCATGCATTGAACAATCTTTTTTTGCGAACAGTGATTGAGTTATATTATTAGCCTTAATTATGACTATCCAATCAACTGATCACATTAAGAATAGTAGGCTATCTTACATAAGTCTGCAAATGTGATGATGCATGGAATGGTTTATTATAAAAGGTGCATTTTTATGGTGAAAAAGTGCTTCCCCAAACATGAAACTCACACGCCGCCTATGTGATTTTGCTGTTCGTTACTCGTCTTGTTGGCTGAGAAAAAGTAAATGTGGATAGTTATTCTAACATCTTCAAAGTGTGAGGTAAGACAACACGTAATTGCATCCTCGACTTCCATGTTCTGTTAAGATGAATTACCATAATCTAAATGTGATTTCTGTCATTCTGAGCACCGTGGGTGGATGCCCTAATTAGGTTACGCACCAAATGCATATGGGTCTGATAAATGTATCAAATGTCCGGTATATTAAAATGCTGCCGGTCAAATGTTCAGCACCACATTTTCATAACGGAAACCCTGCCTCACAAACAAACAGACACACACATCAGCCACCAGCTGTCAACAGGGGATGAACACTGAGCACGAGAGTCCAGTCATCAGGAGATTGGAATGACTGGTGATGACCTGGGGTCACAGAAAGGGCACAGGACTAAGGTCAAAAGTCAGGGAGAGTCTTAGACGACTTCCTGGTTCTGTTCAGTTAATGGGCAGCTAACTTTCATAACATACATTGATATGCTTCTCTCTCTTTTCAGAAGAGTAACTAACCACGAAAGTGTCTTTCCACCCATGAGAGAATAACTAGGCTCGACACTCAATATGGAAAATATCTGCTGCATTCCAATAAATCCTAAGAAGGAAAGCAGTCTCAAGAGATCATGAATATGCAAGCCAGCCATATGTAGACATACATCAAAAACCTTGCTGCCTCTAAAGTGAGGAAAGCATTCGACACACCAGTGATAAATATGCTTTTAATTCAACTTCACAGAGCATGTTTTTACCTGAGGTGAGTGTCTCATCTTTGTACACTATGTCACTGTCTATTCGCCCTTCAGACGAATCTCTGCCATTGAGTACAAGGGCTTTCAGAGCCCTTTTTAAAATGGATGCAGAGCAGCTCTGAGCAGGCACTTTGTCAACCTTGGCCAGCGTTTGAAATCACAAAGTGAGCAATAGTAGACCACCACTCTGACTTGGACTGCCATCAATTTCCAGAGAGAAAAGTGCTTTTGTTGGAGCGGTACATCAGTGTGTGTGCGTGTGTGTATAGAAAGTGATTTTATCTGCGCGGTACCTTTACTCTCTGAGGAGTTGAGCGTGCTACTCAAAGCTTTGTCTGTGCTGTAACACTGCTGTCCGGTCACGGCTTGGTAATACGACTCTGATACCTGCTTAGACAAAAAGAAAACCACTCTCCGTTTAATACAAACTCACGGCTTAAGATAAGAGGCCTGTGTAAATTACCCACACTTAAAAATGGAAAGGTTTAGTATGTTACGTTGTTTCAGACCATTGAGCAACATGGTCGTTACAGTACTTTAACATCCCCAAGTCATTATTTACATGTATTTTTCACCAACACATGAACAGTGGCTGTCCAGATCCATTCACAGTACAAGTCTGGGCCCTTGTGGTATTAGCCAGAATGCATTAAGCACCATTTTGTATATAGTTGGTCCCACATATTATCCTTATTGATGTAATAACTTGTAAACGTCCGTCATAAAAAGGAGTCCCCAGTAAATGCTGTCTGTGGAACTACATCAGTGGAACATGGGGGCCTTCCAAACACACAGGCCTAACCCCCTAATGGAAACATGTCTACTCAGGACTTTCACTGGGCCCAGACACAGCCTCAACTCTACAGAAGGGCTTAGCACAGGATATGTAGGGAAGGAGGGAGAGTGTGTGTGTGTGTTAGTATCAAAGAAGTGGAGCTAATCTACTCCTTCACAGTGCGACCAGAGAACCCAGACAGGCAGGCTGAGAAATAATTAGCAACAATGGTTGTGAGAACTTGCGCTCCCTATTATCACAAAGCCTGCAGACAGACAGTCAACCAACAGACATGTGTAGCCCTTCTCTTTAGCAGCAATCCACAATGGAGGAGGAAGAAAGGAACCAGCAAGGAGAATGGCTCTAGGTACGTACAATACTGTAGCCTTCCACACACAAACACACGCGCGTGTGCGTAGCTGCGTTTTATCACATGCCCAGCAATTACATGGTTGCCTAGTAGGACAAAAGCAGCAGGAAAATTGATGATTTCAGAGTTCGAGAGAAGAAGAAAAAAAAGAGTAAAGCATGAAATGTATAACAAAAAGCGGTTCAAGGTCTGGAAAAGGGTGAAGGCATAAAAGGGGGTGGAGAGACGTCAGTGCTCTATAGCTGTCTTTAGGCTTAATGAAATGGAGGGGCGGAGCGTGGGAGGAAAGGAGGAGAGGATGGGAAGGGAAGACAGGATTTTATACTTCTGAAGGAACCGCTTTCTCAAAATCATTCTTGTAGTAAAAACATTTTATATTCGCCTATAAATCCATAACTCTCTGTCTCAGACTACTTGCAACATTGAGTTTCGGGAATTCTGTTGACAAAAACTTGAAGACTCTTTTCATAGGACTAATAGAACTGGATGTAAAATATCCAATATACCCCAGGGAGTCCTTCAATGGGAAACTAGTCCTCAACATCGAAGAAGGGAAATAATCAGATGATGGAATAATACAGGCTACATGGATTGCCAGTGTAAAGATTGTAATGTAGTCGTTGTTACTGGAAATGCCTGCTCACTGCCATCACAATAACTATATAATAACCATAGTACTGTATGGTTTCTCTCATGGTATTCTTTCTCTCCTTGTGATTGAGAAAAAGCCAAGATTGAGATGTACTACAACTACCAGCAATAGGTTTGTTGGATTATTATTTGGCCTTTACATTTACATTTGACATTTTAGTCATTTAGCAGACACTCTTATCCAGAGCGACTTACAGTTAGTGCATTCATCTTAAGATAGCTAGGTGGTACAACCACATATCACAGTAATAGGAAGTACATTTTTCCTGAATAAAGTAGCTATCAGCAAATTCAGAGCTAGTAAGAGGAAAAAGAGTAAAGTGCAAGTGGTAGTTCACGAAAGGCATTCTTTTATTTATTTTTTACATTAAATAGACTTGTAAATCTGTGATTATGAATTCCTATTTCGCATATTTGCACCTGTGTAGACTTTTTCGAGTACAACTATAAATCAAACACACTTTAACAAAGACATTTCTTTGTCAATACCACACGCAAACGCAATCATGTACAAATGTGTTGTATGTACGCTGTAAGACAGGTTACATTCACCATCAATCCAAATATGTATCTGTATTTCTCTAAACCTGGGTTCATGTATTTATTCAGCCTCTCTGTGGATTTTATAACAGGCAAATACAGAGAAGGTTAGTGCTAGCTGGGATCCTTGGGACGTCCATACAGAGCGAGGGGGTCTGTTGGAGAAATTAGGACCTGGTTGGCTGGACACCTTTCCTGTATGCCTAGCTCTAGCTCCATTACCCATCGTTAAAATGAGATTCACATTCCTTTTGTGTTGAGCGGGGTCGTTTATCATGTTGGAATATGGCCGTGGTGGTTCGAGACCCTGTCATCAGGCCTGCTCAGAGCTGAGCCCATGGGGTCATAAGTGAGTACATAAATGCCCATCATCCTCTCTGCTCCCAGCAGGCTTCGTGCATCCCAAATGGCACCCTATTCCCTATATAGTGCACTACTTTTGACCAGGGACCATTCCTTATATAGTGCGCAACTTCTGATCAGAGCCCCATGGGCCCTGGTCAAAACTAGTGCAATATATAGGGGATAGGGTGCCATTTGGGAGGCAACTTCTGTGTGGGAGACGACTGGCTGGGGGCGACGGACAACCGCTACATCTGACAGTAGAGACACACACACAGTTAGCCACAGGAGCAGAGGAGAGGGTGAGGTCATTTAGCAAACCTCATCCCATGATACTTGGGAAGAGTATCAATATGATTGGATGTCCTTGTCACGGGTTAGCCCTAACCCTTGTTATCAAGTGTTTTGTGCTTTTCATTCATACTTTTTTAACACTGCATGTTTCCCTAAACTGAGAATCCACCACACTTCGCTTTCAAAATAAACTACATGGGTTTCACAATGAAAATAAAATTAAAACAGAGTCGACAAATAAAAACTGGATAACTAACTGCTGCCTCTCCTATCTCCTCCTCTCTTCTTCTCTGAACGTTTACTGTTGATCCCTCCTGTCTAAATCACTTCCCTGTGGAAAAGCAGGTCTGATACACTCACAGCAGCAAACACACACTGTGGTTCTGTGAAGGGACGCCATCCACCCGCACCCCCTCACACATACACACCTCTCTCACCCGGGTCTCAGGAGGGGTTGGGCAGTGCCCGTGGCTGACACTGATAAGCCCTGAGGGAATGGTGTGTGTTCAGATGTGAGACGGACAGTGCAATGTTTGTCCATGATAAACAGGCTGTGAAGGGAATCCTACGCTACAGAAGTCTTTCTGTTTCTTGTTTTCTCTTCTTTGGGACTGGGGAGATACAAATTCTAGATTAAGTTAAACCCCTGACATTTGTTCAGTGTAGAATGAACTAAAAAAGTTACCAACACTTGTTCAACATCTGAAAGTGACAACAAAGTCTCATTTTGGCATCAATGGACTGTTTACCTACATAAACTGTAAACGACAGCTTTCTAACTTCGGCCTCAGAGCAAAACTCACAGTCTGTCAACAACACTCCCACACAGCCATACAACTCCTGAGCTCTGCTACACTATGAACCTTTCTTTGTTTACAGTTGTACAGCAGTACATCCATCTCCGCTGGGGGACCTATACTTCACTTTAGTCTGACCTATCTGTGGTGTGAGAAGTATTACTATGTTTAGAGTACGACCCACAGTCCTGCTGCCACAATATACATTCCACCCGCTGATGCACTGCTAATTGCTATACACTTTGATTAAGGCCGTCTTTTTTAATGAGCGCTAATCAACACTCTCTCAGACACAGTCAAAGAGACATACACATACACTCTGCACACACGGAGAGAGAGAGCAGTTAGAACAATATTACTGATGTGTCCATGTTCAGCGCAGTGGCGAAAATTGTAGGGTGTTCATTAAACGAATGGATATTTTTTATTTAACCTTTATTTAACTAGGCAAGTCAGTTAAGAACAAATTCTTATTTACAATGACGGCCTACACCGGCCAAACCCGGACGACGCTGGGCCAATTGTGCGCCGCCCTATGGGACTCCCAATCACGGCCGGTTGTGATACAGCCTGGAATCGAACCAGGGTTTGTAGTGAAGCCTCTAGCACTGAGATGCAGTGCCTTAGACCGCTGCGCCAGTCGGGAGCCCAGTATGATGAGGTGGAGATGTGGAGAGGGATGGGGGGAAAAAAAGACTACAAATTCTGGGGGATGGAGAAACAAGTTATATTGTGGCGTGTAATTTCCCCACTACTATGACAGAGTGCAGTTACTTCAATTACGCTGTATGGCTTTAACTACAGGAAATAAGTCTCTGATGTCTGCTCACAATCACAATGAATGGTCCTTCTCCAGGGCGCTGTGTGCTACGGTGCAGTGAGATGGATGCTGGTTCATTAAACAGCAGTTTTTCTCTATGCTGCAGATGAAAATTGTGTTGGGAGTCAGGAGTAAGACGTTAGTCTACACATGGCTTTATAATAAGTAACCGATTGAGCACTGCAGCAAAAGGCTACATCCTTCCTCACTCCCTTCCTTGGGGTCATCACTGATCCGGTATTGGCGAAAGCAACGCAGTGGAATTCTACATATCAAATACTATCAAAGTATATAGTGTGCCTGCTGTGCCATATCAATTCGACGAAGTTACAGCCATGAAAGTGTGCGGATCTTGCCAAATCAGAACAGTTCTGTATGGGTCAAAATGAAAAGAGCTGACTCCTGAAGTTCCATTACGCAGACAGAGAGAGAGAGAGAGAGAAAGAGAGAGAGAGAGACGCACACACCCACACCCCCCCCATCTGGATGGAGATTAGGGAGGGGTATTATGGTCTGGGCTGCTCTTATACGGCTGGTCCATAAACTTCTCTCTTCGTCTAGTTCCCTAGCCAGAGAGAAAGACTGGAGCAGGAAGAGAGGAGAGGATGAGGGAAAGGAAGGGGGGGCAGTGGGGATAGAGAGAAGAGCTGGAGAGAGAGACCACCTCAATAGAACCACAGCTATGTTCGATCACAGCACAACACTCTGAGGCATCATTTTACCCAACATTTAGTTTTCTATTAAAACATTTCAACATGTACATGCCAAGCGCCATCAACACCACATACATTCTCAGTCATGTTCCAAAACAGAGCTTCCAGGAAAATAAAGCTCCAAATTATAGAAGAAGGAGGACACATTATGTGAGTAAGAGTGAATAAGTGAATAGTGGAGGCAATTGCACAAGGTCCAGAGAGAACACATTGCAAAACACTATTGAAGCTTTCATTAAACCTTTTCAATGGTTATTTTATCAGGTTTTGACTCTTCAGACAGAGGTCATTCTGCCAGGACCTCACTAACGACCCTTCATGACCTCATATTGACCTCATAATGACCCTTTCCTGTGTCAGATCGTCTGGGTCACTGTAACCAGACCACAGAGGTGCAGTGAGTTGACTGATTCAACACTGTTCTAACAAACCACTGTTCACATAGCATTACTTTAAGATATCTTTATTTTTTTTACATTTCCGACCTGGTTAAATACCATTCAATCAATACTTCTGACACAGGATTTACAAATAAAACACACACACAGGTATTAAATATAAAACAATCCTAGAGGACGGAATGCTTAATAAGCCACACTAGCAAATATCCCAGCAGTTAATCACATTTTTCCCCTGTGGGTAGAGGGAGGAGGAGGAGTAGGGGTATGGGGAACCTAAATAATAATAATAATAATAATAATAGAGAGAGAGCGAGAGAGAGAGAGAGAGACAGCCAGACAGACAGACAGACAGAGACAGACAGACAGAGAGAGAGAGAGAGAGAGAATTCTGCATGCAGAATTCTGCAAAAATATCCTCTGTGTACAACGAAAAACACAAAATAATGCATGCAGAGCAGAATTAGGCCGATACCCGCTAATTATCAAAATCCAGAAAAGAGCCGTTAAACTCTATAACAACTTAAAAGGAAGCGATTCCCAAACCTTCCATAACAAAGCCTGGGACTCTGTTCACAAAACACAAACAGACCCCACAGAGCCCCAGGACAACAACACAATTAGACCCAACCAAATCATGAGAAAACAAAAAGAGAAATACTTGACACATTGGAAAGAATTAACAAAAAAAACGGAGCAAACTAGAATGCTATTAGGCCCTAAACAGAGAGTACACAGTGGCAGAATACCTGACCACCGGTGACTGACCGAAACTTAAGGAAAGATATGACTATGTACAGACTCAGTGAGCATAGCCTTGCTATTGAGAAAGGCCGCCGTAGGCAGACCTGGCTCTCAAGAGAAGACAGGCTATGTGCACACTGCCCACAACATGAGGTGGAAACAGAGCTACACTTCCTAACCTCCTGCCAAATGTATGACCATATTAGAGACACATATTTCCCTCATATTACACAGATCCACAAAGAATTTGAAAACAAACCCATTTTTGATAAACTCCCATATCTACTGGGTGAAATACCACAGTGTGCCATCACAGCAGCAATATTGTGACCTGTTGCCACAAGAAAAGGGCAACCAGTGAAGAACAAACACCATTGTAAATACAACCCATATTTATGTTGATTTATTTTCCCATTTGTACTTTAACTATTTGCACATTGTTACAACACTGTATATATACATAATATGACATTAGAAAATGTCTTTATTCTTTTGGAACTTCTGAGTGTAATGTTTAATGTTATATGTATTGTTAATTTCACTTTTGTTTACTATCTACTTCACTTGCGTTGGAAATGTTAACATACGTTTCCCCATGCCAATAAAGCCCTTAAATTGACATTGAATTGAGAGAGAGAGAGAGAGAGAGAGAGAGAGAGAGAGAGAGAGAGAGAGAGAGAGAGAGAGAGAGACAGAGAGAGAGAGAGAGACAGAGAGAGAGAGACAGAGCGAGAGAGACAGAGAGAGAGAGAGAGAGACAGAGCAAGAGAGAGAGACAGAGCGAGAGAGAACGAGAGCAGAGAGCGAGAGAGAGAGAGAGAGAGAGAGAGAGAGAAAGAAAGAGAGCGTTTGACTCCGGTGACACACAGCCATTAGGTATTCACTAAAAACAGATGTCAACCGGCTCGAATGCTTCTCCACAGCCAATGGCCAGAATCCCAAATGAATTTGCCAAGGAACGCTGTTTGATCCCGTGCCAAGAAAGAGCAATCCCGACGGAGAGGGGAAAGGAGGATGGAAGGAGGGGAACGAGGGCGGGGAGGAAGAGAGAGCGTGGTTTACCCCACTTCAAGGTGCATAGTCTTCTCTCCCCCCTCCTTCCACCTTCCCCAGGTCTTCTCTCCCTCTCTCCCCCCTCCTCCCACCTTCCCCAGGTCTTCTCTCCCTCTCTCCCCCCTCCTTCCACCTTCCCCAGGTCTTCTCTCCCTCTCTCCCCCCTCCTTCCACCTTCCCCAGGTCTTGAAGATGCCATCTTTAGGGGGCAGAGGAAAACAGAATCCCATTAGCTTGATAGCCAAGTGAATTTGTTAAAGGAGACTGGAATAGGCACTCCAATAGCTTATCATTGTCTTAGCAGACATGGCTTAGTTTCAAAGAGAGAGAGAGAGAAAAGAAAGAGAGAAAAGAGAGAGAGAGA
>NC_140001.1:39207465-39458443 GCF_964263955.1 Coregonus lavaretus | reverse complement strand
TGTAACTTATTAGTCAAAGTACTAGCTCTCCACGCTGCCAATGTTAATGTTTGACACAGCCGACTGATAAATACAGACAATCACACCTAATCACAGACAGAGAGGGAGATCCATCTATCCACCTATCAATCAATCTATCTACCTACCTATCTAACTACCAACCTTTCAATCAATCTATCCAGCTATCAATCCATCTATCCACCTATCAATCCATCTATCTACCTACCTACAGTGCCTTCGGAAAGTATTTAGACCACGTCCCTTTTTCCACATTTTGTAACGTTACAGCTTTATTTTAAAATTGATTAAATATAAAAATGTCCTCATCAATCTACACACAATACCCCATAATGACAAAGCGAAAACAGGTTTTTAGAAATGTTTGCAAATGTATTCTAAATAAAAAACAAAAATATCTTATATACATAAGTATACAGACCCTTTAGACTTGAAATTGAGCTCAGGTGCATCCTGTTTCCATTGATCATCCTTGAGATGTTTCTACAACTTGATTGGAGTCCACCTGTGGTAAATTCAATTGATTGGAAATTATTTGGAAAGGCACACAACTGTCTATATAAGGTCCCACAGTTGACAGTGCATGTCAGAACAAAAACCAAGCCAGACAGGATTGTGTCGAGGCACAGATTTGGGGAAGGGTACCAAAACATTTCAACATTGAAGGTCCCCAAGAACACAGTGGCCTCCATCATTCTTAAATGGAAGAAGTTTGGAACCACCAAGACATTTCCAAGAGCTGGCACCGGCCAAACTGAGCAATCGGGGGAAAAGGGCCTTGGTCAGGGAGGTTGCCAAGAACCTGATGGTCACTTTGACAGAGCTCTAGAGTTCCTCTGTGGAATTGTGAGAACCTTCCAGAAGGACAACCATCTCTGCAGCACTCCACCAATCAGGCCAGACGGAAGCCACACCTCAGTAAAAGGCACATGACAGCCCGCTTTGAGTTTGCCAAAAGGCACCTAAAGACTCTCAGACCATGAGGAAACAAGATTCCCTGGTCTGATGAAAACAAGATTGAACTCTTTGGCCTGAATGCCAAGCGTCACGTTTGGAGGAAACCTGGCACCATCCCTACGGTGAAGTATGGTGGTGGCAGCATCATGCTGTGGGGATGTTTTCAGCAGCAGGGACTGGGAGACTAGTCAGGATCGAGGCAAAGATGAACGGAGCAAAGTACAGAGAGATCCTTGATGAAAACCAAGAGTGTGCATAGCTGTCATCAAGGCAAAGGGTGGCTATATATTTTGATTTGTTTAACACTTTTTTGGTTACTACATGATTCCATATGTGTTATTTAATAGTTTTGATGTCTTCACAATTATTCTACAATGTAGAAAATAGTGAAAATAAAGAAAAACCCTTGAATGAGTAGGTGTGTCCAAACTTTGACTGGTACTATATGAAAATTACTACCATCGAAATATAGTTTCATATACACTTGTAAACAATACACAGAGTACAACGTGCTAACCACCCAGCTTTGGAGTAGTTAGAATGTCTATTAACCTGCTTTTGAGAGGAGCTGGATACTGTACCTGGAGACTTCCAGCAATTGCGCTAAGCTAAAGACATGCTACCTTAAATTATATTCCAAACTGCACGCAAAGACATAAAAATGGTATCCATGAGTTCATCCGACTCTGGGTATGTAGAAAAACGACCTAAATCTCAAAATATCGCATATCACTTTAAGAACAGTACAGCCGATCAACGCAGTCCTAGTAGAAATCTGACAATGCTGAATCATCATCCCTACATTTCAAAACCAAGCAAGCCTCCCTTGCTTATATGCTGCATGGGTATCAATGTGTATGAAATGTCAGTCATGTTCTCTGAAATAGGGTCACACAATTATTCATCGGCGACTACAAATGTCATAACCTCCCGTTAGACTGAAGAAATAACTGTAGAACAGAGGGGAGTCCTGACCTAATCACAGAACCACACTCTCACTCTCTCTCTCTGAGGTACATGACCTTTTCCTCTTCTTCGCTTCTCCCTTCCTCCAGGCTGGCAGTGAGTGGATGCATAGTTGTTCCAGCGTGCCACGAGTGTTGTGTGGAAAACGAGAGCGTTGTTACGCGTCAAATAAATATAAAGGTCAAAGTGACGTGTGGTGGAGGTAGGCATGAAACATGACGACGACCGTAGCCAGACGCAATCTGAGGGGAGCTTTTCTCATCAATAGGAACTGGAACTGCCAGTGCTGTATTCAGCTGATGTGAGGAGTGTTATCTGATGGAGATAGTGTGTATGTGTGGGTCGAAACCAAACTCGGTTGTTTAGTCAATACACCCCTTGGAGGTATTTAAAACACACCAGACAGACAGACGGAAGCCCTCGGTGAAACAACAACCCAGATTGCTGATCCAGATATATTAAAGTGGAGAGTATTGTAGTGTAATGTAAAAGGCTGAGGATGGTGCTATCTGAGATCACAGACAGACAGACAGACAGACAGGAAAGGACAGAGTTGAATCAAAAGGAAGAGGTTGGTCAGGGTCCTCAACCCCATCATAAACCAATCACACACACTGTGGCGTTGTTCCCTACCACTCTGTTTGCTTACAAATACAAACCAACAGCAAGCCCAGATGCCTGGAATGTGGGGTGGGGAAGAGAAGGGATGTGTGTGTAGATGTGTGCCATGCATTCGTGCGACTGTGTGCGCACGTGGATGTCCCATCTCCTCCCCCTCCATTCGTCTTCTTCCTTAAAAAGTTCTCAACCTGAGTTCCAACTTCCTCCCTAGGGAACAGTGATGGGGTAAGGAAATATGCCTAATCTAATGCAGAGTAGACACACACATACATGTGACGGGATGGAAATGTGTTTCATCACGCCAGAGTTCCACCCGGATCATATAGAGTAGACTGGGGAACGGAGGAAAGAGAGGGGGTGGTGGGGGGTAATGGTTATCATTTACATGTGACAGTCAATACATAATGCATAGTTCTAATGAAATGGAAAAGTGAGCAATAGGACCTTTGAGAGGAAGCAGGCAGGCAGATGTGGTAGCAGCATTAACATACAGAGAGGGTCAATGTGTTTCTCCATCCCTCCCTCCCCACACATCTTCTTCTCCACCCCCCCCCCCCCCCCCCCCCCCACACACACACACACTTTCTTTCACACACACCTTCTTTCTACATCCTGTGTGTGTGTGTGTGTGTATAGAGGGAATGAGCTTAATCTAAAAGAGAGAGACCGAGAGAGGACTGAGAGACATGGGGGGTGGACATAGGAGAGAGAGAGAGAGAGAGAGAGAGAGAGAGAGGAGCGAGAGGAGAGAGAGAGAGAGTGAGCGAGCGAGAGAGAGAGAGACAGCAGGTTACTAAGACCCTGCATTACTGCGCCAGATTATGTTGGAAGGAGATGTGTAGCCTTTCTCTGTGTGTATCAGAAGTCAGGCCAGAATCAACACTTCACTGAAGTGGAGAGAAAGACAAACCTAGTAGAGTACTGCAGAGATGAGGTCAATAACACCAGGTTGACAACATCCATCTATCCACTACTACACACGGCTGGCCTACATTGTGTCCCTACCTCATCTTTACCTGAACTGTATCTCCACCTCTAAGGTCAGGTGTGCTAAAAAAACAGACTGACAGTGAGCCTCTCTACTCTGCCCTCCAGGAGATAAGGCTTGGTTTAGTTGTGCCACTCGATGGCCGCAAAATAAGAAAATAAGTGGGTGTGAGAAGATAATTGCAGGTGTTAGAAAGCAGAGTTCAACTCTACAGAAGAGTTGGGATGAGACGATAAGGTCAGGATGAACATTTGGACACAGTGAACTACGTTGCCCGAGGATAATATATCCTGCAACCGAGAGAACCCAGAGAAATTAGATGAAACAGGGTTGTTTCATGGAGTCAGCAAAGGCTAAGAGCCACTAGTGTAATGGGCTGGCCCTCTCATGGCCTTCCTGAGTTAGTTCTTTAAGGTTGAAAGGCCCCAAGGCTGAAGCTCAAACTGCCTGCATTTCAAAAGCCACCTCACTTAGTAATTCAGGGAGACAGTCAGCCAGTCAATGTAATGTATTGATTTAAACTCCTTCAGAGAGAAGCCCATAGGCCTAGGAGATAGCCAATATCATATATGAATGGATGAGCTCTCTTCTGCTTCAGCCAGGGAGGAATCTGATTAGGCGGTTCCATCTGAATTTTGCCCATTCATCTCATCTCCACATCAGAAAAGTTGTATCTCCAAGGCTTCCGGACTACGGTTTCTGAACTCCTGAAGCTCTATGTAGAGAGAGAGAGGGGGGTGTAGAGAGAGAGAGGGGGGTGTAGAGAGAGAGGGGGGGGGGTGGGGGGGGGAGGTGGGAACGAGAGAGAGGGGTTGGAGAGAGAGAGAGAGAGGGGGTGGAGAGAGAGAGAGAGAGAGAGAGAGAGGGGGTGGAGTGAGAGAGAGAGAGGGGGTGGAGTGAGAGAGAGGGGGTGGAGAGAGAGAGAGGGGGTGGAGAGAGAGAGAGGGGTGGAGAGAGAGAGAGAGAGAGTTGGAGAGAGAGAGAGAGAGAGAGAGAGAGAGAGAGAGAGAGAGAGAGAGAGAGAGAGAGAGGGGTGGACACAGAAAGGGAGCAGTGGGGAGAATAATAACACAAATCTAAAATCTAATTGATCATAAAAGCATGTGAGATTTACTGGTTTCATTTCATCCCCAGCGATTCTTCTAACTGAAATAGGACAACTGGGAGAGAGAGCTGGGAGAACACACAAACACATACACAAACCCCTAAAACACACACCCCTCACTGGTGATACAATATTAACAAGTTTTAATAATCTATTATTTAGTAAGCCCCTTACCAGCCCCATCCCTTGCCAGCCCACATCCCTTGCCAGCCCCCATCCCTTGCCAGCCCCCATCCTTGCCAGCCCCATCCCTTACCAGCCCCCATCCCTTACCAGCCCCCATCCCTTACCAGCCCCCATCCCTTACCAGCCCACATCCCTTACCAGCCCCCATCCCTTACCAGCCCCCATCCCTTACCAGCCCCCATCCCTTACCAGCCCACATCCCTTACCAGCCCCCATCCCTTACCAGCCCCCATCCCTTACCAGCCCACATCCCTTACCAGCCCACATCCTTACCAGCCCCATCCCTTACCAGCCCACATCCCTTACCAGCCCCCATCCCTTACCAGCCCCCATCCCTTACCAGCCCCCATCTCTTACCAGCCCCCATCCCTTACCAGCCCCCATCCCTTACCAGCCCACATCCCTTATTAGACCCCATGCAAGAACACCAGGGAAGAGACAATACTACAGTCAGATTGACCAAACAGGCCAAGAGGCAGAGAGATGGTGAGGAGGAAGAGGAACAACAGAATCAGCATGGTTCAAGTGCATGTGTACTGAGGAATGTATTGAGTGTATGTGTTCTGGCTCTACATACTGAATTATGACAAGTCCCAAGGAGGATAGGACAGCTTTACATTAGAAATGACTGCAAATACAGATAGCTGTACAACATGTACGTATACACAGCGCTGTACAATAAGCTCCTTACAACAGTGTCTACGCAGAGGGAGGGGGGAGATAAGGCAAACACAGATATGTGTACATGATGTATGCAAAACTATATACATAGGGAAGGAGGGAGGGAGAAAGGCAGAGAGAGAGAGAGAGGGCAAGAGAAAGATAATGAGAGAGAGAGAGCAGTATCATATTATTAAATTACTCTTAAACATACATTATTATGTTAGCATAGTGAGCTAATCAGCTACACAAGTCAACACACACCCTCTCCCCCTAGCTTTCTCTTTATTCTGCCTCTCATCGCTCCATTTCCTCCGCTCCTCCACAGAATATTCCTCTGTTCATCCCAAAGCTATGGGGGTGACACACACACACACACGGAGGTGAAGGTGACAGTTCCGAACTTCCTACAGCCACAGGTGGCAACTTATTAGCACAGTCATCTAACCAGCCTGCCATGACACCTCACCCAGCTCTCTACACAATCCATCCATCCCCCACACACATACACGCCTCCATGTCCTCCCCCTGTTCTGGGTCTACAGTATCTGTCTGAGGTTGAGGAGTGCCACTGTCTCTTCTGGCTGTATGGTGGTGACAGTCACACCTGGACCTACAGCTGCTCAGCAAAGCAACCGGTGACAATATACTGCTGCTAATGAGTAGAGTGTGAAGTCACACACATAACTGGTCTCATCTACTTTAAGAGACAGGATGTGACACGTGTAACACAGTGAACTGCTTCCTGTTCGTGTCAGCCGAGAGGATGGTGGGAGAGAGAGAGAGAGAGAGAGAGAGAGAGAGAGAGAGAGAGAGAGAGAGAGAGAGAGAGAGAGAGAGAGAGAGAGAGAGAGAGAGAGAGAGAGAGAGAGAGAGAGAGAGAGAGAGAGAGAGAGAGAGAGAGAGAGAGAGAGAGAGCGAGAGAGCGAGAGAGAGAGAGAGAGAGAGAGAGAGCGATCCTCCTTCTCTCTGATGTGTATTTACTCTCACATCACATCCCACCATAATAAACTGACTCATCATCATACGAAGGCATTGGTTTACTCTTCTATTTCTCCTTAAAAATACACTTTATTTCAAAACGCGGTGAGGAGAAGTTAAATGAAGGCTTGTAAACTCAATAACCCTACAGTCTGCAGGGGAAATTGTGCTGTCCGTACGCTGGTCCCTGTGTGTGTGTGTGTGTGTGTGTGTGTGTGTGTGTGTGTGTGTGTGTGTGTGTGTGTGTGTGTGTGTGTGTGTGTGTGTGTGTGTGTGTGTGTGTGTGGGACGTGTTTAACTATACTTGTGGGGACCAGAAGTCATTTTGTTGCTATTCTAGGGGTTTTAGCGTTAAGGCAGAATTAGTCTTAGGGTTAGGAGTTAGGAGTTACATTAGGTTTATTGTTAGGGTTAATGTTAGGTTTTAGGGTTAGGGTTAGGTTTAGGGTTAGGGAAAATATGATTTTGAATGGTTATAAATTGTGTCCCCACTAGGTTAGATAAACACGACTGTGTGTGTGTGTGTGTGTGTGTGTGTGTGTGTGTGTGTGTGTGTGTGTGTGTGTGTGCGGTCTGTCGGCTGGACTTTGTGAGGTCAGTATGACATGGTTTCTCACGCTGGTTAGAGAGGCTAGTAAAACGGTCAATGATAGGCTGATGTCATTAGCCAACCACAGCTATGTATGACGGGGGAGCTATATGTATGGGACAGACTCATTTGGGGCAGTGGATGTCTCCATTTAGGATTTTTAGATTTTTTAAATAATAATAGCTTGATAGTTACAAAGATGTCTGTGGACACATCACTAAAACACACACACACACACACACACACACACACACACACACACACACACACACACACACACACACACACACACACACACACACACACACACACACACACACACACACACACACACACACAAAGCTAGACCAGTGCAAGTTTTAGAAGCAGACATCAGTAGAGAGAGTGAAACTCTACTCTATGTAATAACAGCTCAGTTAAAACATTACAGCTTCTCATAAAATATCATAACGTTACTTTTAATGGCAGGAGATCTGTTTCCTTTGGCCCCGCCAGGAGAGCACAGATACAACTAAAACAGGCAGCGTGTGAGTGTGAGTGTGTGTGTGTGTGTGTGCGCGCGTGTGTTTGTGCGTGGGTGTGTCGGTCTGGCTTGACATGGTTATCTAATGATATGCCAGCGCAGGACAACAAGCCGAGCAACGATCTCTCTTTTGCTCCCTGTGGAGCCCTCTGGTTCCACAGTCGTAAGTTGACCATTGGAACAGACACAGACTGGGCCAACCAGAGAGAACAGAGCATTATCACTGCAGTACTATGAAAAGATGGAATCATAATACAAAGAAACTGTAGACATTTTCCCTCATGTTTAGGTTGTGTTGTTTGATGTAGCTGTGCCTCAACATTGAGCAGGTTAGACAGACCAGATGTGCTGAAACTGCTGTATGTTCAGAGGCAGTAGGTCTATAAATACTGCACACCTCTCCATGAGATCTGAGGAGAGGAGTGTAGTGGGAAAAACAGCTCCTGGTACAAACTGATGCCAACAACAAGGGATAGGGAGGAAGGAAATGGACATACCGATTTTATTATTGACTCAGTGGAGCTGAGAGATCACACACACACACACACACACACAGAGCTGAGAGATCATACACACACACACACACACACAGAGCTGAGAGATCATACACACACACACACACACACACACACACACACACACACACACACACACACACACACACACACACACACAGAGCTGAGAGATATAAACAGCTAAGACACAGCATGTTCTATTCCTCCGCTCTCCTTTACAACTAAAACCTGACCTGTGTGACAGCACACACACACACATCTGCCCCATTGAGGATAGAAGAGGCTATTTGAGATGATGGGGAACATACCATAGATGCGACAGACAGTTTTAGTGAACCAAAACATGAATTGTAAAATATAGCGTTGTGTATACATACTATCGACAGTCATTTAATTCACAAACTGAAATAAATCTCCATTCAGTCTGTCTGACAGTCACTCGTGGATGGTGTTGTGTGCCAGCAGAACAGAAGGTTGATACTGTTCCACAAGGCTCTGCTCCTTTAAATCATTACCCACACACCCTCACAGTGAGGCCTGTACTGACACTGCTAATCTGGGGCTGCCGCCACCACCCCTCCCACACAAAGAAAGATCGACAGAAAGACACTTACCTAGAAACTAGCCTTACACCTCCTCCCCTCTTTTCTGTCCCTCCCTCCCTCCCTCCCTCCCTCCCTCCCTCCCTCCCTCCCTCCATCCTCTCCTCTAGGAACTGGCTGACAGACAGGGATAGGGGCTCTTTTTCAATCCCTTCTTTCCGTGTTTGATGTTCCTCTCTATGCCTTCTGAACAAATCCCCCTATTCCTGAACCTAATCGCATTACCACCTGTGGCCCAATGCACCCTGGGTATCGGGACAGGTCTGGTGCCAACGTGCCACTCCACCACGCCTGCTCTGCCTATCTGGTACAGGCTGGCACCACCAACACACACACACACACACACAGTATGGAACAGTCTGGCACGAAGACACACACACACACCCCAATGGCCTGGTGTGTCTGGCAGGGTGGTGGTTTGGCAGGATTGTGTATGCCAGTTTGGTCTCAGGCCAGAGCTGGGCAGTGGTACTGGTACGATATGGAGTCTTAGACTTTGAACATGTCAGGATAATCTTCTTTTTGAATTCCACTTTTCACCATTAATTTAGCAATAGCAAACTGTGTTTTAATGGACTGTTCTGTGTGTAGAGGAGTTAATCCTGGTGTGGTGTGGGTTGGCAGTGGCTCGCTGGCACCACTAGGCCAAACCCTGACCGTGTAGAGAGTAGAACGGATGAAAGGATAGAGAGAAGAAAGGAGAGAGGGAGGTGAAAGCCAGATCTGTCAAAGACGAGTTAGTGGCGTCCAGGTGTTATTAAAATGTTTCTTATGTGGTGCCAACAAACAGAAGTGGAGTATTAAAGTATTAAATATGGGCCGTGTCTAAGAGAGGCCAGAGAGAGAAAGAGAGGCAGGGGCCGAGTTTCCTCCATTCACACTAAGGGCCCCATTTGACTATGAGAATATGCATGGGGTTTGGAATACAGCAAAAAGTGATAATAGCACAAATATACCTAATTGTTGTCATATTCCCACATATATAGTGAATGCATTTCATGGTTTAGGGTTGTGGGCTAGAAAATCAAAAGTCTTACATGTGGAAAAAAAGTCATTTTCCAGTGAAGTTCAGATACCTAATAATGCTTTTTAGACAAGTCTTAAGGTTTCTTCAATTGTAGGCTAATGAATTTAAAACATTTCTCGAACCAAGCTTCTGAAAATATCACCCAGACTGCCAAGGGAACAATATAGTTCTGGTGGAGGGAACAGTTCAATGATGGAGCAACACTTAGGGGGAAAAACACACACACACACACACACACACACACACACACCATACCATTAAGAAAAATAATTAGACATTTTAGACTTTGTTTTTCTACTCTCTGATGTTTAAGCTGAACTGGATTGAGAGATGCTATTAGAGGTCAAACCGACCAATCTTGAGCCAGGAGGAGAAACATGGCGGCTGACTTCCCACCAATTAAAATTGATTGTGGTGTCCTTCAAAAAGTTGTTATGGCCATTTCTGATGAAGAGATGGAGATAATGTGATAAGTGAGCAGAGGGCCATGTGTGTGTCTATGTGTGTGTGTACAGCTCTTTGTCTGGCTGGATTCTGGGTAAAAAGGCATTTCATCCCTAATGAGAAGCCTTTATATGTTCAGTATTGTTCTAGTCTCCTTGAAGGCTGTTCCTTTGGGAAACATAAGACTTCCACATCTCTATGTAAAATATGACAGCACATTAAAATGTGTACGAGCATGCCCACACTATTGCACCCACAAGACTATATCATATCGCCACTGTTCGTTTTCCCTCTCATCTCCTCTCTACCAAACCAGCAGCTCAAACACACACATACACCCCCCCCCTACACACACACACACAAAAACACACACAGACAGACAGTATAAACAGATGTGTCTCTCTTGTCTCTCCAGGTCAGCCACACAGTAACCTGATAAGAACACAGCCCAGTTGACCAGTCAGAGCCAGGTCATAAGAGCTGGGTTGAGGGGAGTTTACATTAACATTTAAGCCTATCATTCACAGTTGTGGTCCATTCCAGAGGTCTCTGACCGACCTCTCTCTCCACTGTTTGGCTCTCTGTCTCTTAAGGAAACATCCCCATCTTTTTACTTAACTTTATAGGCTTGATTTACAAGCTGAACACGTAAGGGAAAACAGAAGCTGCCTTAGCACTGTTTTATTTTATTTTAATCTCACTTAATATCACGCTTTGTTCATCAAACTGGAAGCACCTCCCTTTGACAGGAGTTCACCTGGTTACCCAAAACAAGCACTTTGGTTGGGAGTCCTTCCATTTGTAAAAGGTCCCATACAATATCTACAATGTTGTGATTGGAGGTTGTGGATCAGTAAAATACATCAGTAAAATAAACAGTGGTTCTTACCTGAGTTAGAGAAACACAGCAACACCATAATGGGCCACAGCAACATGGAAGAGGGAGAGAGAGGGGGAAGAAGAGATAGAGAGAAGGAGATAGCAAAGGAAAAGAGAGATTTTGATTAACGTTGAGCTCAGAAAACTAATGAAACAGAAATAAATATTAATGTACAACCTGTGTTTGTGTGTGTGTGTGTGTGTGTGTGTGTGTGTGTGTGTGTGTGTGTGTGTGTGTGTGTGTGTGTGTTCGTTCCCTGGGGGTCTTCACTGTGGGTTAAGTGTAAATATGATGATGGAAATCTCCTCTGATCTAAAGTCAGTATCAAAGGAGTAGGTTTTCTCAGTTGGCTTGTGCAATACATGGTTTGTGTGTCTAAGAGTGTGATGAACACACAAACACACACCAAAGTATAAAAGTGCTGAAGTCAACATGGAGTAGCTGTAATTTAGGCTGCATAATTTACACAAACAAACACACACACACACACACACACACACACACACACAGAAATTCATGAAGGTAGGTGTAGAATAATTCTGGAGTGGTGTGTGTGAGAACGCCTAATTTGAAAAAGGTAGGCGCACACAAAGACATTTAGAAGCACAATTAAAAATATCCTTATTTTTTCTAAGTGCCCTGCACCTAAATTACAATTCCAGATCGCAAAGCAAAATATTTAGGCACATATGCAAGTAAACTTGTTGCACTGTAGAGCCCTGGAGTGACTGTTCTACAGTTCTTTTCCCCAAAGTGACAGCCAAATAACAGGCCTTTCAACCAAGAGTTGATAACGAACACCAAAAATCCAATTAGACAAATATTTTCACATCAATCCATAAAACATGTGCTTCCACTTTGAGACAGGCCAGTTTTTAACTGCCACGGGGACTGAAAGGAGAGGAACAAACAGCCAATTAGAAGAGGTTTAAAGCCAAAACACTAATTGTTGTTATTTAAATAAAAGTCATTTTCCTCGACTTGTTACACCACTTAGACTAGTCTACACATATCTGGCTGCTTCACCTATTCTATCTGAAACACAAAGTCAATCCACCGAGACACAGATAAACCTAGACAGACACACGCCACAGGGACAAGGCGTCAGAACAGCAAAGAGCGATCACTACTGTGACAGTTAGTCAGCAACGAGGAATGGAAGGCAATGAGGCTCACACAGACTGACACACACTCTGTTGGCTTTCAAAACAAGGGTATTAACCATAATTGTGCGCACAAACACACACAAGACCTGGGTTCAAATAAATTGTATTTGAGTATTTGTTATTAACCCTTTACATTCATGGGAATTGGCCTATATGGATAGGGCTAAATTGAAATGTTTCTTACAGAAGAAATATATAAAAGCAAATGCATAACAATAGTAGCAATTGAAAGAAAACAGTTTGGAGATAATGGAAAAGGTGAATATACAACCGTTCACCTAACACAAGACTGAATCCAAACATTACAGTGGGTTTTATGTGCATTTTACATTTACTGTACTTTCCGATACATTCAGTAACATGATAAGACTGTTCCTGGAAAATGTGGAGTAGGTGCAACACAAGACAAAAAAATGACAAGGGTTTGAGTGAGAGGACTAACTGCTGTCTCCAAGTGGCCACACACCTCTCCAAAGTGTGCACAGTTCATAAGCAATTTCAATGCACTTTTATGCCTCAAAGAACAGTCTTTAACTCTAAGGTACTTTGACCTCTCTTACAGTAGCTGTGCTGTTGAGGAACTAGAGCAGAGCTATTCAAATATATTCTTATGGGGATCAGATTTGAAAAAGGTTATTTTCAGGGGGGCCAGACATTTTCTACATGGGATTACACTTCCTAAAACCGGTATAAAAAAAAAAAACAATGCACAAAACACAATTATAATATTTTACTCAAATTGAATTTTGCTAAAAGTTCAATTTAAGAGCTTTAAGAATAGCCTAACTCAGTGCATCAAATTGCTTAAATAATGAAACACATTTCAACCGTGCCTTCAGAAAGTATTCATGCCTCTTGAATTTTTCCACATTTTGTTGCGTTACAGACTGAATTTAAAATGGAGGAAATTGAGATTGTGTGTCACTGCCCGAAACACAATTCCCCATAATGTCAAAGTGGATTTATGTTTTTAGAAATGTTTACAAATTAATTAAAAATGTAAGTTCAGGAGTAAAAATGTGCTTAACAAGTCACATGGACTCACTGTGTGCAATAGTGTTTTACATGATTTTTGAATGACTACCTCATCTCTGTACCCCACACATACAATTAATTATCTGTAAGGTCCCTCAGTTAAGCAGTGAATTTTAAACACAGATTCAACCACAAAGACCAGGGAGGTTTTGCAATGCCTCGCAAAGAAGGGCACCTATTGGTAGATTGGTAAAAAAAATAAAAAAAGCAGACATTGAATATCACTTTGAGCATGGTAAAGTTATTAATTACACTTTGGATGGTGTATCAATACACCCAGTCACTACGAAGATACAGGCGTCCTTCCTAACTCAGTTGCCGGAGAGGAAGGACACCGCTCAGGGATTTCACCATGAGGCCAATGGTGACTTTAAAACAGTTACAGCGTAATGGCTATGATGTGAGAAAACTGAGGATGGATCAAAAACATTGTAGTTACTCCACAATACTTACCTAAATGACAGAGTGAAAAGAATGAAGCCTGTACAGAATAAAAACATTACAAAATATGCATCCTGTTTGCAACAAGGCACTAAAGTAATACTGCAAAAAATGTGGCAAAGCAATACACCTTTTGTCCTGAATACAAAGTGTTATGTTTGGGACAAATCCAATGCAACATATTACTCAAATCAAAATAAAATTGTATTTGCCACATGTGCCGAATACAACAGGTGAAGACCTTACCGTGAAATGTTTACTTACAAGCCCTTAACCAACAATGCAGTTTTAAGAAGAAAAAAAGTGTTAAGTAAAAAATAGATAAGTAAAAAATATAAATAACAAGTAATTAAAGAGCAGCAGTAAAATAAAATAACAGTAGGGAGGCTATATACAGGGGGCACTGTTTGGTCGAGGTAATTGAGGTAATATGTACAGTGGGGAAAAAAGTATTTAGTCAGCCACCAATTGTGCAAGTTCTCCCACTTAAAAAGATGAGAGAGGCCTGTAATTTTCATCATAGGTACACGTCAACTATGACAGACAAATTGAGGAAAAAAAATCCAGAAAATCACATTGTAGGATTTTTAATGAATTTATTTGCAAATTATGGTGGAAAATAAGTATTTGGTCACCTACAAACAAGCAAGATTTCTGGCTCTCACAGACCTGTAACTTCTTCTTTAAGAGGCTCCTCTGTCCTCCACTCGTTACCTGTATTAATGGCACCTGTTTGAACTTGTTATCAGTATAAAAGACACCTGTCCACAACCTCAAACAGTCACACTCCAAACTCCACTATGGCCAAGACCAAAGAGCTGTCAAAGGACACCAGAAACAAAATTGTAGACCTGCACCAGGCTGGGAAGACTGAATCTGCAATAGGTAAGCAGCTTGGTTTGAAGAAATCAACTGTGGGAGCAATTATTAGGAAATGGAAGACATACAAGACCACTGATAATCTCCCTTGATCTGGGGCTCCACGCAAGATCTCACCCCGTGGGGTCAAAATGATCACAAGAATGGTGAGCAAAAATCCCAGAACCACACGGGGGGACCTAGTGAATGACCTGCAGAGAGCTGGGACCAAAGTAACAAAGCCTACCATCAGTAACACACTACGCCGCCAGGGACTCAAATCCTGCAGTGCCAGACGTGTCCCCCTGCTTAAGCCAGTACATGTCCAGGCCCGTCTGAAGTTTGCTAGAGTGCATTTGGATGATCCAGAAGAGGATTGGGAGAATGTCATATGGTCAGATGAAACCAAAATAGAACTTTTTGGTAAAAACTCAACTCGTCGTGTTTGGAGGACAAAGAATGCTGAGTTGCATCCAAAGAACACCATACCTACTGTGAAGCATGGGGGTGGAAACATCATGCTTTGGGGCTGTTTTTCTGCGAATGGACCAGGACGACTGATCCGTGTAAAGGAAAGAATGAATGGGGCCATGTATCGTGAGATTTTGAGTGAAAACCTCCTTCCATCAGCAAGGGCATTGAAGATGAAACGTGGCTGGGTCTTTCAGCATGACAATGATCCCAAACACACCGCCCGGGCAACGAAGGAGTGGCTTCGTAAGAAGCATTTCAAGGTCCTGGAGTGGCCTAGCCAGTCTCCAGATCTCAACCCCATAGAACATCTTTGGAGGGAGTTGAAAGTCCGTGTTATCCAGCGACAGCCCCAAAACATCACTGCTCTGGAGGAATGGGCCAAAATACCAGCAACAGTGTGTGAAAACCTTGTGAAGACTTACAGAAAACATTTGACCTGTGTCATTGCCAACAAAGGGTATATAACAAAGTATTGAGAAACTTTTGTTATTGACCAAATACTTATTTTCCACCATAATTTGCAAATAAATTCATTAGAAATCCTACAATGTGATTTTCTGGATTTTTTTTCCTCAATTTGTCTGTCATAGTTTACATGTACCTATGATGAAAATTACAGGCCTCTCTCATCTTTTTAAGTGGGAGAACTTGCACAATTGGTGGCTGACTAAATACTTTTTTTCCCCACTGTACAAGAGGGTAGAGTTAAAGTGACTATGCATAGATAATAAACAGAGTAGCAGCAGCGTGGGGTGGGGTGGCTTGGGGGTAGAAGCTGTTAAGAAGCCTTTTGGACCTAGACTTGGTGCTCCGGTACCGCTTGCCGTGCAGTAGCAGAGAAAACAGTCTATGACTTGGGTGGCTGGAGTCTTTGACAATTTTTAGGGCCTTCCTCTGACACCGCCTGGTATAGAGGTCCTTGAAGCTCTCAGCATGCTCAGTCCTCTTTTTTTTTCCTGTAGTCCACAATCATCTCCTTTGTCTTGATCAAGTTGAGGGAGAGGTTGTTATCCTGGCACCACACTGTCAGGTCTCTGACCTCCTCCCTATAGGCTGTCTCATCGTTGTCATCAAACTTAATGATTGTGTTTGAGTCGTGCCTGGCCACGCAGTCATGGGTGAACAGGGAGTACAGGAGGGGACTGAGCACGCACCCCTGAGGGGCCCCCGTGTTGAGGATCAGCGTGGCAGATATGTTGTTACCTACCTTTACCACCTGGGGGCGGCCTGTCAGGAAGTCCAGGATCCAGTTGCAGAGGGAGGTGTTTAGTCCCAGGGTCCTTAGCTTAGTGATTGAGCTTTCAGGGCACTATGGTGTTGAACGCTGAACTGTAGTCAATGAATAGCATTCTCACGTAGGTGTTCCTCTTGTCCAGGTGGGAAAGGGCAGTGTGGAGTGCAATAGAGATTGCATCATCTGTGGATCTGTTGGGGCGGTATGCAAATTGGAGTGGGTCTAGGGTTTCTGGGATAATGGTGTTGATGTGAGCCATGACCAGCCTTACGGAGTGCCACTCTTCATATTTTCAAGCATAGTGGCGGTTGCATCATGTTATAGGTACAGTGGGGGAAAAAAGTATTTAGTCAGCCACCAATTGTGCAAGTTCTCCCATCATAGGTACACGTCAACTATGACAGACAAAATGAGAAAAAGAAATCCAGAAAATCACATTGTAGGATTTTTTATGAATTTATTTGCAAATTATGGTGGAAAATAAGTATTTGGTCAATAACAAAAGTTTCTCAATACTTTGTTATATACCCTTTGTTGGCAATGACACAGGTCAAACGTTTTCTGTAAGTCTTCACAAGGTTTTCACACACTGTTGCTGGTATTTTGGCCCATTCCTCCATGCAGATCTCCTCTAGAGCAGTGATGTTTTGGGGCTGTCGCTGGGCAACACGGACTTTCAACTCCCTCCAAAGATTTTCTATGGGGTTGAGATCTGGAGACTGGCTAGGCCACTCCAGGACCTTGAAATGCTTCTTACGAAGCCACTCCTTCGTTGCCCGGGCGGTGTGTTTGGGATCATTGTCATGCTGAAAGACCCAGCCACGTTTCATCTTCAATGCCCTTGCTGATGGAAGGAGGTTTTCACTCAAAATCTCACGATACATGGCCCCATTCATTCTTTCCTTTACACGGATCAGTCGTCCTGGTCCCTTTGCAGAAAAACAGCCCCAAAGCATGATGTTTCCACCCCCATGCTTCACAGTAGGTATGGTGTTCTTTGGATGCAACTCAGCATTCTTTGTCCTCCAAACACGACGAGTTGAGTTTTTACCAAAAAGTTTTGTTTTGGTTTCATCTGACCATATGACATTCTCCCAATCCTCTTCTGGATCATCCAAATGCACTCTAGCAAACTTCAGACGGGCCTGGACATTTACTGGCTTAAGCAGGGGGACACGTCTGGCACTGCAGGATTTGAGTCCCTGGCGGCGTAGTGTGTTACTGATGGTAGGCTTTGTTACTTTGGTCCCAGCTCTCTGCAGGTCATTCACTAGGTCCCCCCGTGTGGTTCTGGGATTTTTGCTCACCGTTCTTGTGATCATTTTGACCCCATGGGGTGAGATCTTGCGTGGAGCCCCAGATCGAGGGAGATTATCAGTGGTCTTGTATGTCTTCCATTTCCTAATAATTGCTCCCACAGTTGATTTCTTCAAACCAAGCTGCTTACCTATTGCAGATTCAGTCTTCCCAGCCTGGTGCAGGTCTACAATTTTGTTTCTGGTGTCCTTTGACAGCTCTTTGGTCTTGGCCATAGTGGAGTTTGGAGTGTGACTGTTTGAGGTTGTGGACAGGTGTCTTTTATACTGATAAGTTCAAACAGGTGCCATTAATACAGGTAAATAGTGGAGGACAGAGGAGCCTCTTAAAGAAGTTACAGATCTGTGAGAGCCAGAAATCTTGCTTGTTTGCAGGTGACCAAATACTTATTTTCCACCATAATTTGCAAAGAAATTCATAAAAAATCCTACAATGTGATTTTCTGGAGAAAAAAAAATCTAATTTTGTCTGTCATAGTTGACGTGTACCTATGATGAAAATTACAGGCCTCTCTCATCTTTTTAAGTGGGAGAACTTGCACAATTGGTGGCTGACTAAATACTTTTTTTCCCCACTGTATACTTGTAATCGTTAAGGACTGGGGAGTTTTTCAGGATAAAAAAATAAACTAAATGGAGCTAAGCACAGGTAAAATCCTAGAGGAAAACCTGGTTCATTCTGCTTTCAATCAGACACTGGGAGATGAATTCACCTTTCAGCAAGACAATAACCAAAAACACAAGGCCAAATCTACACTGGAGTTGCTTACCAAGAAGATAGTGGCTGTTCCTGAGTGGCCGAGGTACAGTCTTGACTTAAATCTACTTGAAAATCTATGACAAGACCTGCAAATGGTGGTCTAGAAATGATCAACAACAAATTTGACAGAATTTTGAAAAGAATGGGAAAATTAAAAAAAACGTGTTTTCACTTTATCATTATGGGGTATTGAGTAGATGAGCGCGAAAAAAATGAATTTAACCCATTTTGAATTCAGGCAATAACACAACAAAATGTGGAATAAATCAAGGGGTATGAATACTTTCTGAAGGCACTGTATTTATAACACAGTTGACCTGCATCACATTAATTCATTTCTACTTTCCTGTCCGTTTTACATACATAGCTTATTCTTTTGTTTTATGCATATCTCAGTTGACCAGCATCATATTCTGCTCTATTTTCTATTTCTTTATCATATCGTTTTTTGTTTTTTTTTACACAGAAACCTTTTATGCATGGCATATCTCAGTAGACTAGATTTTCCGGAGAAGTCTCTCTCCACCCGTATCAGTAGAGAACGGGTCGCTATTAATAAACTGCCCCACCTCTGTGGGGACTTACAAACTCATCAAATCTCATTGCACAGTTTGCTTTCAGTTTATCTAAAAACTTAAACCTCACAGGATTGCTCTGTACTGATGATCACGTCCCCTGTAGCTCAGCTGGTAGAGCATGGCCCTTGCAACGCCAGGGTTGTGGGTTCGTTTCCCACCGGGGGCCAGTATGAAAAGAAAAATGTATGCCCTCACTAACTGTAAGTCGCTCTGGATAAGAGCGTCTGCTAAATGACTGAAATGAAATGAAATGAATATAGCTGTGCAGTGTAGGGAAATGGAGCGTTTTGTTAGGGCTCTAATCAGAGGAGAAAATAACACATTTATTTTGAAAATAAGTCAGTTTTTCCAATCATGTCAATAACTGTTTTATCCTTCCCATGTAGTCCCAAATTATGTCCATTCAATTGATTGATGATGTCACTAAAAAACCAACCTCTGATACGAACTCAAGCATTTTCACTAGATATGTTTTGGCAATCGCGGCGAAAAGCAAGTATCTCCACCCTAAGCTCACACAGGCTGCTCTCGAGAGCATTATTACCCTTGCTTAGCCACCGAACATTATTATGTAAAAGTAGATCATGATGATCAGCAGACTACGAAACAAGCGATGTTGCAGGCTAGATGTTGATCGGATAAAGTTGATGATAGCCATAACTGAGTCCATGGTGTTGTTTAACTCACCGCTGAGTTAATTGCAAAGCACACTCTGGTGTATTAGACAGTGAAGTGATCTGATCTGCGGTGAAAGAGCATTCTTCTTCTTCAATGAGGTTTAACGGCGGTTGGCATCCAATTTGTTGCATTACCGCCACCTACTAGACTGGAGTTCAACTCCCTTATCTTTCCTTGAAAAATAAAATAAACCAAAGCAAAGAAATATCCTACCATCTAACACTACACTCACACCTTCAACACTACAACTAATAGTTAACCCCACCCTTCTCCACTGTTTAAATACACTCACTCCTACCTCATGCCCTCAACCTGAATTGATGGGACATCACCACTTAACACTCCCTGTAACTCTTCTGCTGTCAAGTCTCGCACACCTCTCTCTGCAGCTGCCACCACCACCTCAATTTTCTTCGATTTGTGTTCCATCCCTGCAGTACAATTAATAACCATTGATATAAACGCTAAAAATCCAATCTTGCTGAACCATACATCACTTTTTGGTTTATCCCTCTGTACTGGTACAGAGAGGGAAAAAAGTATTTGATCCCCTGCTGATTTTGTACGTTTGCCCACTGACAAAGAAATGATCAGTCTATAATTTTAATGGTAGGTTTATTTGAACAGTGAGTGACAAAATATCCAGAAAAACGCATGTCAGAAATGTTATCAATTGATTTACATTTTAATGAGGGAAATAAGTATTTGACCCCCTCTCAATCAGAAAGAATTCTGGCTCCCAGTTGTTTTTTATACAGGTAACGAGCTGAGATTAGGAGCACACTCTTAAAGGGAGTGCTCGTAATCTCAGCTTGTTACCTGTATAAAAGACACCTATCCACAGAAGCAATCAATCAATCAGATTCCAAACTCTTGGGAGGATCTTGTCAATGATCTCAAGGCATCTGGGACCATAGTCACCAAGAAAACAGTTGGTAACACACTATGCCGTGAAGGACTGAAATCCTGCAGCGCCCGCAAGGTCCCCCTGCTCAAGAAAGCACATATACAGGCCCGTCTGAAGTTTGCCAATGAACATCTGAATGATTCAGAGGAGAATTGGGTGAAAGTGTTGTGGTCAGATGAGACCAAAATCGAGCTCTTTGGCATCAACTCAACTCGCGTGTTTGGAGGAGGAGGAATGCTGCCTATGACCCCAAGAACACCATCCCCACTGTCAAACATGGAGGTGGAAACATTATGCTTTGGGGGTGTTTTTCTGCTAAGGGGACAGGACAACTTCATCAAAGGGACGATGGACGGGGCCATGTACTGTCAAATCTTGGGTGAGATCCTCCTTCCCTCAGCCAGGGCATAAAAAATGGGTCGTGGATGGGTATTCCAGCATGACAATGACCCAAAACACATGGCCAAGGCAACAAAGGAGTGGCTCAAGAAGAAGCACATTAAGGTCCTGGAGTGGCCTAGCCAGTCTCCAGACCTTAATCCCATAGAAAATCTGTGGAGGGAGCTGAAGGTTTGAGTTGCCAAACGTCAGCCTCGAAACCTTAATGACTTGGAGAAGATCTGCAAAGAGGAGTGGGACAAAATCCCTCCTGAGATGTGTGCAAACCTGGTGGCCAACTACAAGAAACGTCTGACCTCTGTGATTGCCAACAAGGGTTTTGCCACCAAGTACTAAGTCATGTTTTGCAGAGGGGTCAAATACTTATTTCCCTCATTAAAATGCAAATCAATTCATAACATTTATGACATGTGTTTTTCTGGATTTTTTTTTTGTTATTCTGTCTCTCACTGTTCAAATAAACCTACCATTAAAATGATAGACTGATCATGTCTTTGTCAGTTGGCAAACGTACAAAATCAGCAGGGGATCAAATACTTTTTTCCCTCACTGTACATCTCTACTACTCACACCATTTCTCTCAGGATCCCTCCCCCTTGACCCATCTTCCTCTACTTTCTTCACTGCCTCCGCATATGACAACTTCTTCTCTACTCTTACCCTGGATACCTCAACCTGCTTCTCTCGCACTGGACATGTCTGATCCCCAGCCCCATGGCCACCCCTACAATTAGCACACACCACCACTTTCCCCACTGCTTCACACTCCTTTGTCTCATGCCCTTCTGCACACTTCTCACACCTTGGAATCTCCCTCCTACACACTGCTGCCACATGCCCATAAGTTTGACACCTGTAACATCTTAAGGTATTCGGCACATATGCTCGCACTGGATAACTTATATACAGTGGGGAGAACAAGTATTTGATACACTGTCGATTTTGCAGGTTTTCCTACTTACAAAGCATGTAGAGGTCTGTAATTTTTTATCATAGATACACTTCAACTGTGAGAGACGGAATCTAAAACAAAAATCCAGAAAATCACATTGTATGATTTTTCAGTAATTAATTTGCATTTTATTGCATAACATAAGTATTTGATCACCTACCAACCAGTAAGAATTCCGGCTCTCACAGACCTGTTAGTTTTTCTTTAAGAACCCCTCCTGTTCTCCACTCATTACCTGTATTAACTGCACCTGTTTGAACTCTTTACCTGTATAAAAGACACCTGTCCACACACTCAATCAAACAGACTCCAACCTCTCCACAATGGCCAAGACCAGAGAGCTGTGTAAGGACATCAGGGATAAAATTGTAGACCTGCACAAGGCTGGGATGGGCTACAGGACAATAGGCAAGCAGCTTGGTGAGAAGGCAACAACTGTTGGTGCAATTATTAGAAAATGGAAGAAGTTCAAGATTACGGTCAATCACCCTCGGTCTGGGGATCCATGCAAGATCTCACCTCGTGGGGCATCAATGGTCATGAGGAAGGTGAGGGATCAGCCCAGAACTACACGACAAGACCTGGTCAATGACCTGAAGAGAGCTGGGACCACAGTCTCAAAGAAAACCATTAGTAACACACTACGCCGTCATGGATAAAAACTTCAGACGGGCCTGGATTAAAATCCTGCAGCGCACGCAAGGTCCCCCTGCTCAAGCCAGCGCATGTCCAGGCCCGTCTGAAGTTTGCCAATGACCATCTGGATGATCCAGAGGAGGAATGGGAGAAGGTCATGTGGTCTGATGAGACAAAAATAGAGCTTTTTGGTCTAAACTCCACTCGCCGTGTTTGGAGGAAGAAGAAGGATGAGTACAACCCCAAGAACACCATCCCAACCGTGAAGCATGGAGGTGGAAACATCATTCTTTGGGGATACTTTTCTGCAAAGGGGACAGGACGACTGCACCACATTGAAGGGAGGATGGATGGGGCCATGTATCGCGAGATCTTGGCCAACAACCTCCTTCCCTCAGTAAGAGCATTGAAGATGGGTCGTGGCTGGGTCTTCCAGTATGACAACAACCCGAAACACACAGCCAGGGCAACTAAGGAGTGGCTCCGTAAGAAGCATTTCAAGGTCCTGGAGTGGCCTAGCCAGTCTCCAGACCTGAACCCAATAGAAAATCTTTGTAGGGAGCTGAAAGTCCGTATTGCCCAGCGACAGCCCCGAAACCTGAAGGATCTGGAGAAGGTCTGTATGGAGGAGTGGGCCAAAATCCCTGCTGCAGTGTGTGCAAACCTGGTCAAGACCTTCAGGAAACGTATGATCTCTGTAATTGCAAACAAAGGTTTCTGTACCAAATATTAAGTTCTGCTTTTCTAATGTATCAAATACTTATGTCATGCAATAAAATGCAAATTAATTATTTAAAAATCATACAATGTGATTTTCTGGATTTTTGTTTTAGATTCCGTCTCTCACAGTTGAAGTGTACCTATGACAAAAAATTACAGACCTCTACATGCTTTGTAAGTAGGAAAACCTGCAAAATTGGCAGTGTATCAAATACTTGTTCTCCCCACTGTATCCTAACCTCACTTTCTCAGGCAAAGACTCAACTTCAAAACTCAAAAGAACAGACAATGACTCTTCTGTTTCCCCACTCTCGCCACCCTGTTTACGTCGCACCAAACGACGAGCATCACACACCGGGAATCATCTCCTTCAGTTGGTCAACTTTTACATTCACTGCTACTCCAGTAATCACTCCTCTCAATGGCGCCCTTTTCTTAAGAGCGAAACAATTCACATTTCTTTCCCCCATTTGTTTAACTCTGAGTGCCTTCTACCTCTGCCCAACAGAAACAAACAATGATCACTAGACCACTTCAGGTTACCCTCACTGATTCCACTTTACCCAATGCTCTTTTCACTCATCTTGAAACCACAAATGGATCAGCCAAAAGGCAAGGGTCCACTTTTTCCAGAAACTTCACTCCTACTGTCACTGACTCATCTTTATCCTGACCTGTTGTGCAAGCTTCGGGCTCCGAGTACTTCACCACACCTTCCACCTCCGATACATCATCCTCATTCACTTCCATTTCTACTCCTGTCTTCAGCTCACTTTGCTTACATTTCCTACCACTTTAACAAACCTTCTCCCTTTTTCCCGCCATTTTTAACTGACTCAAACTCACAATCTTCCTCCATCTCTCTCTTAGACCTAATCTGCCTCTATTTTTCCCTCCATTCATCCTCATTCATCCAAGTATACGTCTCCTTATGATAATACTGCATTTCTCCAAACCTATATCTGTTTCTTGCATTCTCTAAGGGCTCCATTTTCCCCCTCCTTTCCCTTCCGGCATCTATTCTATCCTCGGCCTTGACCTCTTCATTGCTCTCCTCTTCTGATCCGCTGTCCTCCTGAATCACCATTATCTTCCGATCCCTCATCCGAGCTGTTATCCTCACTATCATCGGGACTTACTCCCTTTCCAACTGCTCGTCTTTTCGCTGAAGACGCCATGCTCCACCCCTCAGTCGGTCAAGACCTCTTCCCGCCGGTGAAAAAGCCGATATGCGGGCAGGCAAACCATGTACCCCTGTTAGCAGCTCTGATTGGCTGTATCTGGTATGTTGGGTGATATTGATTGACAGCACTTAATGGGCGGGACTACAGGAAAACAGATTCTCCCATTGGAGAAAATTGAACAAGGGCTCCTTTTGGAATTTAACATCGGATTTTAGCTGGGATTTTTTGGGAGGGAAAAATGAATAATGTTCAGCATTGATCAAAGGCCATTCTAGATTGATAAATGGGACAGATCTGGCCTGTGGGCCGCCAGTTGAATAGCCCTGAACTACAGCAAGCACACTTGAAGTTGTTTCATTCATCACACAATTACTGTTGTAATTTACACAATCCAAAAACAGTTCATTATAAATCACAATCTGGGTCAGGTGGGCATGATTTGAAAGCTTGTTCTATTGCCAACATGACTAACCAAGTTATAAAATACGATCTTACAGTGTTAGGCTTTCACAGGGCAATTCAAAGAAACAGATTGTAATTTTGGTGCGCATATAAACAAGTCATGAGTGCATTCAGGTGCATGTGCCCCAGCAAATGTTTCTTCACAATAAACAAACATAGGCTCACTCTGTTCAGAACAACCCAGGGTATGATGGATGACATGTCACCTTGTAACTGCACATCAAACATAGTGATCATAAACGTTGACACTGTATATGACATGCGTTTTGTGATTTGGAAATGTGAAGTGCACATTTGGACTCACGGGTGTTTGGCTTGCTTTTATGACATCTAAGCGGTATTTATTATAATCCTCAACATCTCATCTTTCAAAATACATCGAGTGATCTTAATTTACAGATTTTCCCTCACTCAGACAAAAAATAGGAGGGATGGGGGCAACGTCTTGTCGCGCACGGTGCTCAAGTTTATAACGGCTGTCAGTCAAAACCCATACAGAGCTGTGAAGTGCAGAGCCAGAGCTCTGACGTCATGTATAGCATGTTACTGTACAGCCACTGCATTCCAATTTAGGCGCTTATCAGTGTCGAAATCAGCCAATTTCAACCAGTATACGGGTACGAGTGTAAAGGGCTACATTCTTATTGTCTGTGTATTTCAGTATTGGAAGTATTTGAAAGTATTTTCAAATACCTGTGTCAAATACTTTTCCAAGTGTATTTCCAAATATATTCCAATATTCAACTACTTGCCTTTTCAAATAAAAAAGACCTAATACTAAATTCCAAAGTAATTGAAATACCCCAAATACTAATAGGTCTGACACACACACACACACACACACACACTGTAGCTGGTTGCGGCTGGGAGACTCGTCAAATACACGGACACCTCACTGATGCACACCTCAACGCAGCCCTAACTGCGCTGTCATAGCAACCAAGGTCAAGTGGCATAGTGGCGTGTGCAGATGGTCCTATGTAGGATTAGCAACATCAAGCACAGACAGACAGACTGGTGGAACAATGAGCTACTGTCTTCAGGTGTTGCATTACAGAGTAGGAGAGTAACACACACATCAACCCCAAGTAAGGACTACATGTACCTTTATGTAGTTCTCTGTGTGTGTGTGTGGACAGTCGGACTTGAAGACTTACTGCACACTCTTATTGCCATTAGGACTCCAAACACACAGTCTCTCTGTCAAAAACTCTTTGATCTTCTGTGGCATTGTGTCACTGTCTTCTATAGTCAGCCACATTCCATACTGACGCAGCTCCAAGACCACAGACACACATCAAACAACGCATCGTACCCCCCCCCCAAAACACAGTTAATATAAAAAAGGCATGAATCCGCACACACACACACACGTTATTCAAATCCAGACACAATCAGAGTCTATCGCTGAGGGAAGACTCAGACTTCCGACCCTGTATTCTTTGATCCCGTTGGCCACAGACCAGGGGTCCTTTTGTAGTCGTCGGAAAATGTGCCCGTGACTCAAACACACACACAGTCTCCTAGGCCTCGTATAATGAACATCAAAGGACAAATATCCCCCAGACACACACACAGACAGACCCACACACCCTCTTAATTAGCTAGGCCTCTGGTCCTGTAGCATGCCTCCAAGGATGCATTTTGCTCCCCAAACACACACACACACACACACTTGCTCGTGCACACACCCATCCCCCAGGCCTTCTGTTGTGATAGTGATGAGCTGATGTCTGTGTGGTGTGTGTACTAATTAGCTCATCCTCTCCTCTAGCATGGCTATAGTATTGGTGGAATGACATTATTGTTCCATATAGCCTAAAACCAAATACACCATGGATTGATATTGTTATAGTCACATCAGTAGAGTGGTTTAATAGACAGTCTATGAACCCACATAACCCAGACTGGGATGTGTTTCTGGGGCAGCCACCGAGCCGTGTATTCAGGGTACACACAAACAGGCCACACACACACACACACAAACAAGACACACACACACACACACACACACACAGAAACAGGACACAAACACACAGGACACACACACACACAAACAGGACACACACACACACAACATCGATCCACGCTGAGAGCAGCTGGGGCGTGTTATTGGTCAGACGGAACCCCTGCGAGGTTGCCGTGGGATACAGTTACTCTTCAGCCAATCAGATCACTGACTGCACAGGAATGAACTGACCTTAGAGTGTGACAAACGCCAACTCACACCAGCATCAGAGGGGCAGCCGGACGCACGCGCACGCTCACGCCAAAGTCGAAGGACAGACAGAAGAACTCTGTCTGGTCTACACATCACAGAGGTCAATATGGATTATCTTCGCTAGCCATGTGTCTGCAATAGCGATGCGCGGGTTGACGCATAACCAGCAGTCCCCGCGGTTATATCCGCAGGGCAGGCGAGTTTAGGGTCATGGAATATTGTGTGGATGAAGGGCGGGTGGGTGGGAGGCGGGTTGAATAAAGAGATAACAATGCATAAAAAAAATCTAAATGTAACATTCTTGTGCACTTTACATCTATAGGCTACATTGAGGTTTTTCCTTTCATTAATTTAGGCTATCTGGCATTAGTGCGTAACTGTACGCAGGCCAAATACCCTAAACGCCAAATACCCTAAACGCCAAATACCCTTCACTTTAGCACATATAGTCGGGCGGTTGCGGATGGGTTATTAGCAGTTGCGGGCGGGTGCAGGTGAACAAACAGATGACCCACGCACCCCTAGTCTGCAACAGGTTCCCCATAACACACTGCCTACGGATGGAGGGAAATGGAGGGAGGGTAAACCTGCTACAAAGGTATGTATGATGATGATCACATTAATTGAACATTATGACTTATTTCAAATCACACTGTCGTCTCCTCCCATCCTTCTCTCAATCCTCTTCCCCCCTTCTCTCTCCAGCCCTCTCTCCAGTGTATTAATGGCAGATGGCTGCTCTGACCTTTTCACTCTAATCAGATCCCTATTGGCTCTACTAAACCCAGAGGACGAGTCACAACCAGTGGCTAAAACACCAGCTCTCACACTAGTCACACTTAATGTGTCAAAACGGTGCACGCAAACTATCAGGAGCAAATACAGCAACATACTAGGACTGGGGAATAGCAATGCTTTGAAACAGAGCGTGGACATATCCAATGTGCACTTCTCAACATTGGACTATAGAGACGAAGTTACAAGACTCCGTGGAAAAGGAGGAGGGGCGTGTGTGTGGGTGATGCTGGGAGACAAGCAGCAGTGACATGGTGGATATTAGCCTTCGACTTACATTAGATCTCACTCACACACGCACACATGCACAGACACAAAGAAGCCATCCTGTTACATTAGCAAACACACATCCAGTAATCAGTTAATGCTGTCCGCAGGCTATTATTCCAGACAGATGGAAGCTGCTTTCCTCTCTCTCCTCCCTCTTTATTCCTCCTATATCTTCTAATCCTTTCTTTTTTCTTTCCCGGTGAGAAGAGGTAGATAAATAACGGCCTTAAAATAACAAATATAATTCCAATAAAGCCATTAACACCCCCCCCCCCCCGCGTCTCTCACTCACTGTCTGATTGAAAGGCTCTAAAGCAGTGTTAATACAGGAGGGTTTTCAGACAGACAGTGCAGACTCTCCAAATGGACTAGCTATTAAAACAGATCTGGGTAAACAACCAGGGTAAGGTTAGGGATAACAACACTATCAACCACTAGGCCACACGCACAAACCACAGGACTCCCTTTGTGTACTCCATCTCTCTCTCTGTTTTTCAGTCTCTTATTGAAAGTATTGATTGTGCAGGCTTAAATAACCCTGAACCAAGCAACCAGTTTGTGGAGGCTGAGAGGTGATCAATTCATAGCTCATCAATTATTAAGATATTTTTAAATTTCCTGTCTGTGGCCCTGAGGCCTAATAATAGTCTGGAGTGTGTGTGTGTGCGTGCATTCCTCTCTCTGGGATCCTCAGATAACTTACACTATCATCTGGAGACCTGTCTCTCCATCCCTCGCTGATCTCTCTTCAAGGAAGACAGAATGGACAGAACCTCACTAGGCTCATAAGAGGCAAGGGGCATTTTATCAGCTTTCCCTTTAATACGGACTGGGTGTGTGAGTGTACTTACTGTAGAGCGAAATACACTGGAATACACAAACCATCTTATCATTCATTTACAGCTGGCAACACACACAAAGCTACCCTCTTATGAACACACTGTGGAGAGAGGAGAGGAGGAGCAGAGAAAAGCAGAGAAAGAGTGTGGGTGCATAGAAAACGAGAGTGGAGAGCATCTCTGACGTCCCCTTTCTTTCCCATCCCTCCCTCTGGGCCCACCAGTGTGAACTAGTTTCTGGGGATGCACTGCAAGGTTCAACATGAGGCTCCCTTCATAACAGCAGGACCACAATAATCACTACACCCCTAACCGCACCCCTCCCCTCTCCCATTCACTCTCAGAAACAACTAGGAAGTAGCAGGAAGTGGGTGTGCTACTGGTTAATGTAAATACCTGCATTTCTGTATGCAGCTTCTACAAATTAGATGTGTGGAGTGAAATGTACGACTTATCTCCCTCTATATGCCCCCTCCCCCTGTCTTTCTCTCTCGCGCTCTCTCTCAGTAGCTGTTTTATAAAAGCGGCTGTATCGTAAATGGGCCAATGGCGTAGCTTTCAGGGGTAAATTGATGTCAGCAGCGCGGCAGTAAGTTTGCATAAAACCGTGGGAAGATGAGCCAAGGGAAAGTTTATTTGAGAGCTGAAAGCAAATTGACAGCTGCCTGACTAACTAAAGCTTTCACATACTTTAACCCCCATTACAGAATGCAATGCAACCTCCAAGGAAAATTGAGGCACTTGACATAACTGTCCGCTTTGTACAGTAAATGACTGTGGTAAAGCTCCTGTTGCAGGTCTTGTAATTCATGCAGGCAAAAAAATCGAACAATGTGGATAGACTTGATGCACAAGATATACTGGTTGAATTCCACACTGCAAAGAGAGAAAGAAAGAGAGAGATAGAGAGAGAGAGCGAAATAGAGAGGACAGAATTGTTGGATTACCTTTATCTAATAACAGAGGCTATTGAAAAACACATTGTATTTTACGCTAGCGTTCTACAAGCGGACTGTGGGCTTGACTGACATGGCTTGAATGGGGCCTGAAGGCTGCAGTCAGACTGGCTTTCAGAACACAACTGGGGAACTCAAGACTCCCAAGGTTCCCCTCAAACCAGCTCCATTTGTCAAACTTTGGACACTTTGGTGATGTTTTCATTAAGAGAATATCTGCAGTGTGACATTTACAGCGGCCCGTTAAAATGAAGATGTATTGCAGATTTCACAAGGTGGCAAAAAATAGATCCATCTATCTCTCTTACAGATAGGGCCTTATTAATTTAACACACCCACAATCAGCCAATCCCCAGAGAATATGCTAATCCATAATTTTTTGAAGCCTGATGAAGTGTTTTACGATGGCCTGTAAAAGCTTTTTGGGGAAACTGGCTATGTCAGGTCCAATTGTTCGACGTGACGAAGCAAGACAAGCGATTTCACTTCAGTGCAGGACACCAATTTTGCTTCATCCTGTCTGTGATTGAGAGTCTAAGTTGAAATGTCCTCAGAAAATGGCTGCTTGAAAACAGCCCTGATGTAAAGTCAACACTAAAGGGGGATGGTGGTAAAAAAAAGGATGGGCCAGGAGGACTAGTTTGTAGCCAGAAACACTGGTTCTGCTTCAGTCATATTACAGCAGCTTAACCAAGACACAGAACATCATACTGTCCTTGAAAGTCAAGTCTCACTGAAACACACTCAACCTTCATCTGAATAAAAGTGTTTTCATAACCATCCAGAGGAGGTTAAAGACCTTTTTTTATCAGAGATGTACCTTTAACAATCGCCAGGCAGGCAGAGGCCAGGAGATCACATGATTAAATGAAACACAGCGAGACAGAGAGCTTCATCAGGTACATGACAAACGCTTCCCTTCATCACGTGTGACCCGTAACCCATGACGACAGTCATGTTTGATCAACGCAGATGAGAGGATGACAGACAAGCGGAGAAAGCGAATTAAGAGATTGAGTGGAGAAAAGGACGTAAAAGAGGAGTGATTTAAACCGCTGATATGGTGAATGTGATGCCCCAAGAGACCCTGAGATCTACCCGAGGACATGAACTCTTCTCTCTCTCGTGCTCTCGCTCGCTCTCTCCCTCCCCACCCCCTCTCTCCAATCAGTAGTTATTTCTATATGAAACACTATGATCAGGGATAATGTCCATGATTATATATCCCATACAGTGCATTAGGGCCTAACACAGCTGCTATAACTGGCTAATGGCAAATCTGGGTGAAGTATCCATCTCACCAGCAGCCAAATTAAAAGTCTGTTAATCTGCTAATGTTCTCTCTCTCTGTTGATCTATACACTACAGAGATCAGTGTGCTTCAGACTGAGAGCCAATGACAGGGGCTGTACTGGTGAGGAGATGACTACAGTAGCTGATATGTTCTAGAACATTAGGGTTAAACTAGACCAGGGATATACAGTACCAGTCAAAAGTTTGGACACCTACTCATTCAATGGTTTTTCGTTATTTCTACTATTTTCTACATTGTAGAATAATAGTGAAGACATCAAAACTATGAAATAACACATATAGAATCATGTATTAACCAAAAAAGTGTTTAACAAATCAAAATATATTTTAGATTTGAGATTTGGGATGAGTTGGACCGCAGAGTGAAGGAAAAGCAGCCAACAAGTGCTCAGCCTATGTGGGAACTCCTTCAAGACTGTTGGAAAAGCATTCCTCATGAAGCTGTTTGAGAGAATGCCAAGAGTGTGCAAAGCTGTCATCAAGGCAAAGGGTGGCTAAAAATATATTTTGATTTGTTTAATACTTTTTGGGTTACTACATGATTCCATATGTGTTATTTCATAGTTTTGATTTCTTCACTATTATTCTACAATGTATAAAATAGTAAAAATAAAGAAAAACCCTTGAATGAGTTGGGTGTGTCCAAACTTTTGACTGGTACTGTATGTATATATATTATTTTTTTGGGGGGGGACTCAGTGTTGAGAGTTAGAACATTAAAATGGGTAGAATTGCAAGAAATTAACACTAAAACCTTTCTCTCGCAACATTTCAACTTAGGGCTCCCAAAAGGCTAGCTCTGACTGCATGTGTGGATGTGGGTACGCAGGCCAGCGAGCCACTGTGGCCCTTCATGATGAGTTCAGATTTTTCTGTTGGCCCCACCCCCATCAAAGTTTTTCCATCCCTGACTCTATGTATCATCCCTTCACTATGGGAGACAGGGAGGGGACATGGTAGGGTATACAGGCCCTTCAGCCATCACAGCAGAAAATGACCATCCGTCCGTGCGTGCGTGCGTGTTTGTGCGTGTCTCTAACTGCAAGGCAGCAACCGCTTCAAAGTGCCCATTCTGACAGGCAGTGAGGTGGCCCAGCCTCAAACCACAAGGTCAAAAGATCAGCACCACTCTTTATTCAGATTTTTACTCTCTATGGGTTTATGGCCAAATCTTATTTTCCCTTCTTTTTACTGCCTCCCTCAAGTCTGAGTTTCCGTAATCTTCCAGATCTGCTGCCAATACATTTCCCACCAGAGTTCACGCTCTCATTGGTGATTCACAGGATGGGAAAGGAGAGCCTACACACACCTACACACACACACACACACACACACAAACACAAACACAAACACAAACACAAACACACACACACCCCTACACACACACACCCTCCACTAAGCTCTGGGGACCTTCTTTAATAGTCTTTCACTTCTGACGGATCTTATAAGACCGGGGAGCAGAGGGGAGTTTAAATAGTGATCGCTCTAAACGAGGGAATGAGGGAGGCAGGGGGTGAGGGAGGGAGGTAGGGTGTGAGGGAGGGAGGTAGGGGGTGAGGGAGGGAGGTAGGGGGTGAGGGAGGGAGGTAGGGGGTGAGGGAGGGAGGTAGGGGGTGAGGGAGGGAGTTAGGGGGTGAGGGAGGGAGGTAGGGGGTGAGGGGGTGAGGGAGGGAGGTAGGGGGTGAGGGGGTGAGGGAGGGAGGGGGTGAGGGAGGGAGGGAGGGAGGTAGGGGGTGAGGGAGGGAGGTAGGGGGTGAGGGAGGGAGGTAGGGGCTGAGGGAGGGAGGTAGGGGCTGAGATGGATAAGCCAGAGCAAATAGCTATTACCACTCTCAGAGGGCTGGGAGCATGTGTAGAATAGACTGGGTGTGAGAGGCTGTTGGTGACTGGGGTGTTTCACAGCTCTGCAAATGGGACAAAGGCTTGGTAATAACACCATGCCAGTTGTACCCCATGCAGGAATCAAAGCCTAAACCCTGGTGTTGCAAGCAGCAATGCTCCAACTTGAGTCATTGGAACCACAACAGTTAATTTAGGGACTCAGAACTAGCAAGTGGAGTTGGGAAGGCTACAGCTAAACAGAATGTTTATCCTGGAAAGCACATTTACCTCCCAGCTATGAAAAGAAACCTCAGGCATTACAACGCCCAAACTGAAGGAAATTAGAACCTTTGTTATGGTAAGATCAACATGGTTTCTCACCGAGTAAAAGAGAGAGGAACACACACACACCTAAAAACAACCAGTGTTTTTAAACTCCATTTACCCCTCATCTGCTCATTCTAAGTTGGGGAATTCTTAGTCTCAGAAGAAAAAAAGAAAACTCTTTAAAGAGTTGACAGTTGGGAGTTTCCAGAGGGAAAAGTTTCCAGAAAGTATCAGGGGGTGTCTTGATAGTGTTTATGCATCGATCTGTTCCAGCTGAACATTTTTAGGTACAGGAGTTTGGGCGGCCGATCAAGCACACCATACAGTATTCCCTGGCCTGGATGTGTTAGGGTGGAGGGAGGGAGGGGGTGTGTGCAGGCATTTGAACCGGCATGTGTTCGGCACCCATTCAAAGCTGAGCCGTCTAGCACGTAGGGTGCTTTCCCAGTGGGCTTTGAGCACTGGTCAAAACCGCAACCACCAAACCCACCATAAGATCATAGTAGAAACACACTAACCAACCAACCCACACAAGAATACACAAACACACACACCACCCCAGGACACGTCTCGGTATGAACTGAGAGCATTGAGTGTGGAGAGTTTGGGCTGGGGTGTTCGAAGGGCGTTTTGGCTCAGTGGTCTGTAACAGGTGACCGGATGTAACACAGACACACACACACACACACACACACACACACACACACACACACACACACACACACACACACACACACACAGAGCTCTCCTACTTCTGGTATGGTTTAACAAAGCAGAAAGACAAGAGCATCCACTTTCGCTGCTGCCCAACAGCAGTGATTGTGAAAGTCTTCAAATTTAATATGCTAAATTGTCCAAGCAACATTGAAGCTTTTTCTAATTTACACCCTAGACAGACACACCCTCCAGCCTTTCTATGATACCTAATAGGCTACAATTCCATTTTTTTCTCCTTTAGTTAGAGAAGAGACCTCCCTCTCTCCCCTGGTGACGGGAAGCCTGGGTAATTTCCTTAATCTGTGCCCAATTCTAGGCATTTGCATAAAAATTTGCACTCTCAAGCCTCCCTAATAGAACAGGATTTTTAATATGCAATTACACTGCTCAATAGAATCTGCTTATTAGGCTAGTGTTAGACAAACAGGTATGTATACAGAGAGGGACTCCAACACACAATGGCTGAATTGCTGCTATGCCACCAGGGAGAAGTGAACTCAATAGAAAGAGCTCAATTCATTTAACCAAGGTTCATTAAACCCAGCACGGTGGCTTCTCCCTGCTTCCCTCATCTCATTTGTGCGTGTGTGCATGTGCATATGCACACCCCTGTATAGCACTGCAAGTCAAACCTGTTTTGACTTCTACACATCTGTGCAGCGCACCATTTTACCACATCCTATATCACTAAACCATCCGTCCCTGGTCCTGCACATCAAACGGTCTTCACACCTGCATGGTCACACCTGTACGGTCTGGATCAGTACGGCTGAGCATCTTTCCTTATAGCTTTTGGGAGATTTTCTTCCACGTACAGATCTCAAGTTAAGATTTGGCCCCAATACTGTAGTGTGTAAGTCCCTTATTACAGCCAGCATAGCTGTGAAAGTACATTCCCTCCAGCCTGTCTGAGAGTATTTGGGCAGAGCAGGGGGTGTTGAAGGACGAGCGTCTGGACACTGGAAGCATCAAAGCCTGTATCCCTGCCCAGGCGGCCCAGTGTACGACCCCCATCTCTCCCTGAGTGCAACGAGGCTCCCAGCTCTTTTGATTCCTGGCCAGCGGAGCACTTCTTATGCAGCGTTCTGTGTGATTACATTACCTATTTTCTGAGTAGATGCCCTGATTCAGCGCGACTCCAATAGCTTTTACACATGACCCACAGATCCAGCTGGAGACTGAACAAACGCAAACCCAGTTTAAGTACTTCCCTCTGGGGTGGAATAATGGAGAGAGCCCCTGAGGGGAGTCGGACATGGAGGCCTATGGCTAAGCACACACACAGCACTAAAGTATCCTATTACTGCAGACACTTGACCCATACTCAATTAACAGAAGCTCTTTGAACACAACACATCTCCAAAACGACCCATAACGACAGTGAGGAGGAGAGAGAAAAGGGTTAAAGGAGAGGTTTAGAAAGAGAAAGAAACTTGTCCTTTCCCATGTGACTTAAATGCATTGGTTCCAGATTGGTGGGGGGGGGTTACTACTAAAGCCACAAGGTGAGTCTGAAGGAACACATTAAGTCTTATTTACACATGGCCATAGACTGTATTAGGACATAAAAGACAAGAGGATTTGGAGCTGATCCGAAATCTGTGGCTAAGAACAACCTGTACCTGAAGGGGCTGTTCTGTACTGGTCATGTGTCTGATCTCAGACTCTCCTAGCCAGGGTTTTCTCCAGACGCTACTGATACTGATCAACACAGCCGTGTCTGACGCTGCCATTACTCAACATTAATAACCACACCAGCGTGTTTATCATACCGCGCTTCTACATCAAACCTGCCACAAATAATCACCTCACCGCGCGTTTGTGTGCGCACACGTCAACCTGACGTGACCAAACCCCTCGCGTCACACCCCGGCGGCTTTCCAAGCACTTCTTATTTCTCATGTTTGACACCAGAGAAGCAGAATAAAACCCTCTTTGTATTGACTCTGGTAAATAATTGCCTAATATACTCCGACAGCCAATACACAACAATAAACCAGTCGTCAGTAAATTGGAAAGGCAATTCATGATTTATAAATCATGTGAGTACAAGGCAAAGGCTTGTTTAACTAATAATGCTGTCAGACGAGGTGCAGACCGAGTGTATGTGGAGTTTCTGACTAAAGTTAGATAATAGTTAAGCTTTTAAGGTCTATGAGCTAAGGGGAAAGGGACGGTCTGGATGGACTTTTGCACTTTTTCTAAGACACCTATAGACAGATGAGAAAGAGAAAGATAGTGAAAGAAATCCTCGATGTTTTTCAATGGTACAGTTGAGCTCTAGGTCTATGATCTATCTGTAAGACTAAGAAATGGAAGGGAGGGGATGGGATGTCCTTTTGCACTTGAGCTAAAACATAATGTGACAGGTAGGCAGGGATAAATCCCTGTCCCAAGCTCAGGTCCAGCTGACATTTAGATGACATTTAACAAATAACTGGAATCTGAACTGAGACACGACACAAAAACCCAAAATACTGTAGGGGAGAAAGACTCAGATATCAGGTGAGGTGAGACACGGTTGTATAATAAATATAATATGAATAATAATAAATGCCATTTAGCAGACACTTTTATCCTTAAGCGATTTACAACAGTGAGTGGCCCCAGCAGGAATCCAACCCACAATACAGGCATTGCTAGCGCCATGCTCTACCAGCTGAGCCACACGGGACCAGTGTTTTGTTTTGTTTTAGTCATTTAGCAGACGCTCTTATCCAGAGCGACTTACAGGAGCAATTAGGGTTAAGTGCCTTGCTCAAGGGCACATCGACAGATGTTTCACCTAGTCAGTCTGTTGTGTCGTGTTGTATTTTACTTCCATTCACAACATTCCCAAGACTTTGCATATTGGCAGTCAACTTCTCTTATCTTCCCATAATCATCCATTCCTAAAAACCACAGGCCGCTATATGCCTATGCACCCTCTGAGAGTAATGCTTTTCTGGGAGAATGACTCTCAGATATTCACAATTTTATTAAAAACGTGTGAAAAAGTAGAGGAAAAGTCAGAGGGGCCCCCAAGCCATCCCTCATCTTGTTTGATTTATATGAGGGGAGACAAAAATGTATAACAGGCAATTTGAAGGGTGATTTGTGATTCTCATAAGTGCGTGAGATATGCTGAGAATGTTGGCCGGGAGAAAGGAGGGAGGAAAGAGGGAGAGAAAGAGAGGAGGGTGAACCTATTTTGATTTCGTTGTTTAAATGAAGCTGTCGGGAAGGGTGTGAGAGTGAAAGATTGAAAGGGAGAGAGGGAGGCTTTGGGATGTGGTAAACAACTATACACCAACTGAACAACCCCCAGAAAATGACTAAGTAAATCCACGTGCCTGCTTTCAAAGTGGACAAGAGGCGAGCTGACCAGTTGTGCGCTTCCTCTCACACTCACTCACAAAATCCACACTCCACATACACATCCTACCACGCATTCTCTCTCTCAAAACACATACACCCCACAGACACAACTCAACACATGAGGACCCAAATCAACTCCAGGAAAACTCAAAGGCCAACATAAATACATTAACTGTGCAAGTACTTCAGGCAGAATGAAATAACTGGATACTTTAGCGGTCCTGACACAGACAGACACACTGTTGCATAACTGTACTGTTTAACAGAGAATAGTGCGGCGCTGGACTGGACAGAGGAGGCAGACTCAATGCTGCAGGACTGTTTCGAGATTACTGATTGGAATATGTTCAAAGATTCATCATCCACCCAGGACTCATCCAACAACATTGAGGAATATACATCGTCAGTAAGAGGCTTCATTAGGAAACGTGTTGATGTTGTACCCACAATAAAAAATCCAGACATACTCCAACCAAATACCCTGGATGTACGGAGAAATCTGTACCATGCCGAGAGCCCGCACTGCAGCATTCAATGTCAGCAGAACGAACACTGATGACTAGGTGGCGTATGACGCGTACAAGCCAAGCAGGTAACATTAAGGATGCAAAAAGACAATACAGACTCCAACTTGTATCGATGTTCCACAACTCAGACTCTCGATGCATGTGGCAAGGACTACACACTACCACGTACTGCAAAGGCAAATACCACTCCAATGTGCCTACCACTCCAACAGATCCACTGAAGATGCCATTTCCATCGGTATTCACACGGCCGTAACACATCTGGACAAGAGCAACACCTATGTGAGAATGCTGTTCATTGACTACAATTCAGCATTTAACACTATTGTTCCCTCCAAGCTCGACACCAAGCTCAGAGCCCTGGGTCTGGAAACCATCCTCTGCAACTGGATCCTGGACTTCCTGACGGGCAGATCACAGGCTGTGAGGATTGGCAACAACACCTCCACAGTGACTCTTAACACAGGGGGGTGTCCTCAGCCCTCTGCTGTACTCCCCGTTCACCCACGACTGCATGGCTTTGCACGACACCAACTCCATCAAGTTTGCTGACAACACCACGGTTGTAGGCCTGATAACCAACAATGACGAGTCAGCCTATAGGGAGGAGGTACGTGAACTAGCATTGTGGTGCCAGGACAACAACCTTTCTCTCAACGTCAACAAAGGAGTTGATTGTTGACTTCAGGAAGCAGAGGAGGGAACATGCCCTGATCCACATAACCGGGACTGCAGCAGAGAGTCAGCAGTTCCTGACCGTTCACATCACAGAGGACTTGACATGGACCAACAAAACACCACCAGCCTTGTCAAGAGGGCGCAACAGCATCTCTATTTCCTATGGCGGCTGAAGAAAATCGGCATGCCACCCCGGGACAACTCCAAATACTACCACTACTCCATCGAGAGCATCCTGACCTGTTGTATCACAGCCTGGTACAGGAATTGCTCGACAGCAAGGCCCTCCAGAGGGTGGTGAAGACAGCCTAGTACATCACTGGGACTGTGCTCCCACCCATCCAGGAAACCTACTCAAAACAGTGCCTGAGGAAGGCCTGAAGCATCATCAAGGAGCTGTTCACTCCCTTACTGATACCCACAGGCTCAGAGACAGTTTCTAACTACAAGCCATAAGACTGCTGAACACTTGCACCTGACTGATCACCTGCACTGACACTCTGCACCTTAGCAAACATGCACTCATTCACGCACACGCCCACACATATACTGGTAACTGCCAAAATAATGGAAACACTTGAGTATATGAGAGATACAAAGTATCATGAAAGCAAATGCTTACACATGTAGCGATGTGTCGTTTGAATGTGAAATGTTGAACAATGCTGAACATTATGTTGAACTGACCTTAACCAACTTTAGGTTCTCACCTCAAAATACTTTATCTACTTCCAAGACAATGGGTCGTAAGAATGGCTCTCGACAGCTAGGGGTGATACCATGTGACCTAGCAGGACTGTAAAAGTACTACTCCCCTCTGTCTTACTCTGGACCCAAAGGAGGGAGAAGGACCTCCAACTCCAGCAGGCCGACAACAGGCCCTGGACCTTTGCCTTTTATGGCCAGAACTGGTAACTCATAAGTTAGGGATAAAGTACCTTTTAGGGAATAGTACCTGTAATCCAGTACAGAAAATGGGACGGAAGTACCCATGCACTAAACAGGCTCAGAAAAATACTTACTCCCAGAAGAAGACAGAAGACTTAAAGGAGCTGGTGTAGCCTGAACGATACACTTCAGCTAACCTTCTTCAAGGGAAGAAAGAGAAGACTATTAGAGACAGCCTCTGCAACTGATGAGTGTTATAAAATGTTGATTGTATAAATCAATTGTGTTTGTCTTGTTATTCTGGTAAAGAACTCCAATTGATTTTCAAAGAATTCCTACCTTCATGTTAATCAATGCATTACTATTATTCTAATTGTAGTCTTATAGAGTTATTACCAAAATAGGTCATCTTAGAAGATCATTTTGTCCAATAACTGGACTGGTGCCCATTTAATAATTCTATAGTAATAAGTGTACACACTACCTTACATTATGACGTCCTGTGTGAAGAGAATCTTAGAGATACTTTGCTAGAATAATTTGACATTATGAGTTTCCTCCAATAAGGAGTAAAAATGCTCTGAAACGGACACCTTCGTAACCACTAAAAGTGTGACAAAGTGCTACAGTTCAGTCAGAAGCTTGACTGATCTCAAAGGTATTTGCGAAATTTCAACACAATTATTGGATACAATCTAACATTGTTATTTGACAAAGTATAGGATTGAAAATAGAGTAGAATTACGTTGATTAGGATATCACATTAAAATAGAATTACTCTTTAACAGACTTGCACTTTGAGCATATCAGACCATCAGAATTATCTGACCTACATTGATCACAACAGCTAACAAACAACTGTTTCCAGTTGGAGCCTTGATCGGCCCTGGTGGCATGAATGTTGTGCTAATGATTGCATTAGGCGCTTTGATGTTTAACCACCAAATTCCGAATGAAATTAAACTATATGTGTTAGCAGTAATAAAATACTTTGAGAACAAAACTCTCAACCAGTCCTCTCACAGTCTGACTGAGACTACCAGCAATGTATCCCACCATGTGGCCCCGGATAACACCACAGATATGTTATCTTCTCTCAGTGGTCCCAAATGTTACATAAATCTAAGCTATTGTTAAACTCAAAAGGCGATAAGGCTATGTCTGTGGAATTAGATTCCACTAGTTTAACTGACCTAGCAGCTATGTTCAAACTTGCCAATTACAAAATGACAAATAAGAACAGTCCCACACAATTGGCCCAGCATCGTCCAGGTTAGGGGAGGGTTTGGCCAGCAGGGATGTTCTTGTCCCATCGCGCACTAGTGACCCCTGTGGCGGGCCGGGCGCAGTGCACGCTGACACGGTCGCCAGGTGTACAGTGTTTCCTCCGACACATTGGTGCGGCTGGCTTCCACGTTAAGCGGGCACTGTGTCAAGAAGCAGTGCGGCTCAGCTGGGTTGTGTTTCGGAGGACGCACGGCTCTCGACCTTCGCCTCTCCCGAGTCTATAGCGGGAGTTGCAGCGATGGGACAAGACTAACAACCAATTGGATACCATGAAATTGGGGAGAAAAATAAAATAATAAAAACATAATAACAACAACAACAACAACAAATGAAATAAGAACAGTCCCAAGCCATGCGTTCAGAAATGGAAGAAATAAAAGCTCAATAGTTAACCTACAGATCAGACCTGTCCCAAGTCTCTAATCAGCTAGAAAAGTTGAAAGAGGTAAACCAGGGCCCAGACTGTGGAGCAGAATCCTTTGGGTTGACCAAGCCAATGCCCTCTAACTTCCCACACCTGGCCAACGCCAGGATAGAGAGTAGTCCGTAGTCTGCGATCCAGCAGGTATATCTCACTGGTCATCCCCAAAGCCAACACCTCCTTTGGCCGCCATTCCTTCCAGTTCTCTGCTGCCAATGACTGGAACGAACTGCAAAAATCTCTGAAGCTGGAGACTCTTATCTCCCTCACTAATTTTAAGCGTCAGTTGTCAGAGCAGCTTACCGATCACTGCACCTGTACACAGCCATTCTGAAATTAGCCCACCAAACTACCTCATCCCCATATTGTTATTTATTTTGCTAATTTGCACCCCAGTATCTCTATTTGCACATCATCTTTTGCACATCTATCATTCCAGTGTTAATACGAAATCGTTTGACACCTAAGGCACCCTCCCAGTCCCAAACCCTTGGCCCAGCTCCAGAAAAGGAGCATACTGTCAATTCCGGTAACATCCCCCACCTGGCTGAGAAAGCAAAAGCACAGCCGGAGACAATAGGAGACCAAATTGACACCAGTGGAGGCTGCTGAGGGGAGAACGGCTCATAATAATGGCCGGAACGGAGCAAATGGAATGGCATCAAACACCTGGAAACCATGTGTTTGATGTATTTGATACCATTCCACTGACTCCGCTCCAGTCATTACCACAAGCCCGTCCTCCCCAATTAAGGTGCCACCAACCTCCTGTGATTGACACCTAGGCCTACTGAAACACTCAACCAAGCCAGAAAGCTTGTGAAAGACATTGAACATTTTGACCCGTCAAATCATGAAGGCTCAAACACTAAGTCATACTTGAAAGATCTCAACCATTCTCTGCATTTTCTGCCACAAATCTCAGACGATGAGAAAGTATACCTTCTCAGAACCACCACTGGTAGGACAGTTCATGTTTTTATTGATAGACAAAACCCTGATGTTGCTCCGAATTTTGACTTGCGATGCCGAGCCCTAACTTTTGGGTACTCAGCTCTGCATGACAAATCAAAGGATTTGGTTAATTATATCGAGGCTGCCAAAATCTCACAGGCTGAGCATGAGCCCCCACATAATTACCACAGATTAAGGCGTCAATTCTTTGCAAATGGTGGAGAAAAGAAGGAAGAGTTCAAAGAGTTGTTCATCCCATTACTCAAAATGTTTAGTATGCTTAAAGTTGAGCCTTTCATGCCCATTACCGAAATCCGCAGACAAGTTCAAATACGACGGGACGACCTAACAGAACACGAACGGGGTCAAAACCTATTGGTACCCGAGTTAGACAATAACTCTGCACAGCTTCCCCAAACTAAAGACCAACAAAATACGACATCATTCCAGCCTCGTTCCAGCATTGTTCCCCCTACTTCTTCGGGCCAACCTTCACGTCCCTCTAGACGTTTCCATAAGAGGAAACGTTATAGGGACCAGAAATGTTGGTCCAAAGAATACAGGGAAAGGGGAGGTGATATGAATGAGACTGAGGCTAGGATGCAAGTCAGGCAAGAAAGCATCGTAAGACTGGCCAACATTGTGGAAGGCATCAAAGAATTGGTTCTCCTCCATGCGGCCTGAACAATCAAGAAGCCACAACCAACTCCGATCACAGACGGAGTATAAGATCATTTCATGTTCAGGATCTCCAGGTCTTCACTTCTTATATTTCATTCTATTTCCTAATTCATTATCATTCTCATTGTTTGTAAATAGGTTGATGAGCGTTATTAAATGTTGATTGTATAAATCAATTGTGTTTGTCTTGTTATTCTGGTAAAGTACTCTTGTAACACTCTGGCTCTATGGACGTTTATATTGAGCCAGGGTTGTTCATTTTCTTGTGTTTGGGTGTATTTCATTTGGTGGTGTTGGGGATGGGTGAGTTTCAGTTTGTTTGTGTCATGTGGTGATTGGTCGATGACTCCCAATCAGAGGTAACGAGTGTCAGCTGTCGGCTCGTTATCTCTGATTGGGAGCCATATATATTCTGTGTGTTTTCTCCTTTGTGTTGTGGGTTATTGTTTCTTTGTTGCTGTTAGTAGTATTCAGTATTAGAACTTCACGGATCGTCATTTGTTGTTTTCTTCGTGGTTGCTTTAAGTTAATAAAGTCATCATGTTCACTCCCAACGCTGCGCTTTGGTCCTACTTTATTGGCGATCGTGACAGAATAACCCACCACAACGAGACCAAGCAGCAGTTGGAATACGAGTGGTGGAGCCAGAAGAGCGAAGGTTGGGAGAGGACTATGGAGGCCTGGTCCACCGAGAGGAGAGACCCCCAGAAATTTTTTAGGGGGGGGCTCACGACGTCGGGGCAGAAGGTGTACGGCCCGGAGGAGTGCAAGAGGTTGGCAGATATGGCCGCCAGTTTAAGGGGGCCACTGGTTACGAAGGGGATGGAAAGTGTGGAGGCACGGCGAGAGGTACTGGGGGGTGTTTCCAGTCCGGTCCGGCCCGTTCCTGATCCCTGTGTAGGGCCAGGGGTGTGTGTCCCCAGTGCGGTTCTGTCTGTCCCTGCTCAACGCACCAAGCCTACGGGGTGCGTCGCCAGCCCAGCTCGGCCTGTTCCTGCGCCCCGCACCAAGTCTGTGGTGCGTTTCGCCAGCCCAGCCCGGCCTGTCCCTGCTCAACGCACCGAGCCTACGGGGTGCGTCGTCAACCCTGTCCAGCCAGAGCCGTCCGCCAGACAGGATCAGCCAGAGCCTTCCGCCAGACAGGATCAGCCAGAGCCTTCCGCCAGCCATGAGCAGCCAGATCCTTCCGCCAGCCATGAGCAGCCAGATCCGTCAGCCAGCCATGAGCAGCCAGATCCGTCAGCCATCCATGAGCAGCCAGATCCGTCAGCCAGCCATGAGCAGCCAGATCCGTCAGCCAGCCATGAGCCGTCCAGCCAGGATCCGCCAGAGCCTTCCAGCCAGGATCCGCCAGAGCCGTCCAGCCAGGATCCGCCAGAGCCGTCCAGCCAGGATCCGCCAGAGCCGTCCCGCCAGGATCCGCCAGAGCCGTCCAGCCTGGATCCGCCAGAGCCGTCCAGCCAGGATCCGCCAGAGCCGTCCAGCCAGGATCCGCCAGAGCCGTCCAGCCAGGATCCGCCAGAGCCGTCCAGCCAGGATCCGCCAGAGCCGTCCCGCCAGGATCCGCCAGAGCCGTCCAGCCTGGATCCGCCAGAGCCGTCCCGCCAGGATCCGCCAGAGACGTCCCGCCAGGATCCGCCAGAGCCGTCCCGCCAGGATCCGCCAGAGCCAGCCAGCCAGGATCCGCCATCTAGTCCGGTGCTGCCCCTTAGTCCGGTACTGCCCCTTAGCCCGGTGCTGCCCCTTAGTCCTGTACTGCCCTTTAGTCCGGTGCTGCCCCGTAGTCCGGTGCTGCCCCTTGTCCCGGTGCTGCCCCTTATCCCGGTGCTGCCCCTTATCCCGGTGCTGCCCCTTAGGCCGATGCTGCCCCTTAGTCCGGGGTTGCCCCTTAGTCCAGGTGGGGTTAGGTGGAGGGTGGTCATTGGGAGGAGGCTACCGAAGCAGGTTGTGACTGTGGTGGGGTGGGGATCACGACCGGGGCCAGAGCCGCCACCATGGACAGACGCCCACCCAGACCCTCCCCTAGTCCTGATGTTGGTGCGCCCGGAGTTCGCACCTTTAGGGGGGGGTACTGTAACACTCTGGCTCTATGGACGTTTATATTGAGCCAGGGTTGTTCATTTTCTTGTGTTTGGGTGTATTTCATTTGGTGGTGTTGGGGATGGGTGAGTTTCAGTTTGTTTGTGTCATGTGGTGATTGGTCGATGACTCCCAATCAGAGGTAACGAGTGTCAGCTGTCGGCTCGTTATCTCTGATTGGGAGCCATATATATTCTGTGTGTTTTCTCCTTTGTGTTGTGGGTTATTGTTTCTTTGTTGCTGTTAGTAGTATTCAGTATTAGAACTTCACGGATCGTCATTTGTTGTTTTCTTCGTGGTTGCTTTAAGTTAATAAAGTCATCATGTTCACTCCCAACGCTGCGCTTTGGTCCTACTTTATTGGCGATCGTGACAACTCTAATTGATTCTCAAAGAATTCCTACCTTCATATTAATCAATGCATTACTATTATTCTAATTGTAGTCTTATAGAGTTATTACTAAAATAACTCGTAAGTCAGGTCATCTTAGAAGATCATTTTATACAATAACTGGACTGGTGCCCCATTAAAAGTCCCATAGTAATAAGTGTACACACTACCTTACACACACAGTTAATTAAGCAATTAACATTTCATCATGCTTAGGGTCATGTATAAAAATGCTGGGCAGGCCATTATTTTGGCTACCACAGGTATGCCCCCATAGGATGACAATGCCCCCATCCACAGGGCACGAGTGGTCACTGGATGGTTTTATGAAAACGATGTAAACCATATGCCATGGCCTTCTCAGTCACCAGATCTCAACCCAATTTAAACTTATGGGAGATTCTGGAGCGGCGCCTGAGACAACGTTTCACGCAACCATCAACAAAACACCAAATTATGGAAATTATCGTGGAAGAATAGTGATGCATCCCTCCAATAGAGTTCTAGACATCTATGCCAAGGTGCATTAAAGCTGTTCCGGCTCATTCCGGCCCAACGCCCTATTAAGACACTTTATGTTGGTGTTTCCTTTATTTTGGTAGTTACCTGTATATACCTTCATGCTACACACATATCACAACTGCTGCTATCAGAGTCTTATTATTACTGAACTATTTAAACACTTGCCCCCCATCCCCCATTCCCTGATACACGTGTAAATATTGGACTATAAATTGTGCCTTCACGTATTATAATTAAATGTTTATTCTATTCTACGGATCCATTTACTTTATGTTCGTATTCTTATATTTTATTATTTCTTATTGTTGTTGCATTGCCGAGAAAGAACCTGCAAGTAAGCATTTCATTGGACGGTGTATACCATGTGTATCCTGTACATACGACTAATAAAACTTGAAACTAACACAGGCAGGGTTAATGCTAAGACATGCTGATTTATCCAAGTGTCCATAGCGACTAGTATTGTAGTTTTACTGACCGCTTTTTACTATCCTAGAGAGGAGGAGATGGTTTGGATTTAAGTAATGTTTATATTTGTTATAAAACACTTTTTAAAAAATAAAAAATTCAAATGTGACTTTTGGGGAGGTGGAAGTGAGTCATGTTAAACAAACTTTCTCTCTCCTCTGACTGCTATCCCTTTGTTTCTTTGTGACAACATCTTCTATTTGACTCGTATCTCTCTTCCTCTCTGTGTAACATTACTGACATGCTGAGATGGCTGCCAGTGTTTACCTGCTCTGGGTCATCACATGAAATGTTATACCATTCTCAGGAAATGAAGATGACCAAATAAGGACCTCCTGTTGTCCCAGTCAGACAGGCATTGGTCGAGTGTTCAGGCACAATGGTTTCCTAAAGCTAGGTGGTGAGAGGGGGGATAAATTGCCAGGGTATTTTACCTCCCCGTGTCCTGTATTTTTGATGACACTTCATTTAATCACACACATACACAACCTCCTCCTGGGTTCTATCTATCGGATGTCCCCATCAGGGGGAAATTACACCAGGAAATAAGGGGTCATTTTACACCTGTTTACCTCCACACACACACACACACACACCTCGTCTAACACATAATGTGCGAGGTCAAGCCCCCAAAAACCACAGTGGTAATCTAGCAGCAGGAAGGTAAACTGGTAAGAGGGGAGGCAATGGTGGAAACTGTTTCTGCTGGATGGCTGATTGGTAGTGGGGCTTTCATAGAGTGCGTGTGTACATGTGCATGCATGTGTGCGGCTCGAGTGTGCGTGTTTAGGGGAACCTACTCGTTTTGGCGGATCCCATGGCTGATCCTGAATCATATTGCCGGTTCTCTCTCTCCCTCTTTGTCTCTCTCTCTGTGGCTCTCTTCCTCTCGCTCTCTCTCTCTTACTCTGCAGCATTATATTCTGACATGCTAAACTAGGCCTGTCCAGAAGAGGAACACACCCATAGAGGTAATCTCATTCTCAAACAGACACCCTAACACAATCTCTCTCTCTCACCTCTCTGAGATATGTGACATTTCATAACAGTAAACCAGATTATCAATTTGATTTGCTTTCTGGGCCCTTGGGCACTCAGCAGCAGATAGAGGCCAGAAGGTAATACAGTACAGCTGATATACAGCCTGGTATACAGTCATACAGCCTAGGATTTATTCACCTTGCAACTGGGGAAATCAAGGTGGTAAACTCTCCCCTCTTGCCTTGCATCTCTCCCCTAACTATCTCTCTGTCATCCCCTGCCGCAGGCTCGCATCAAATCAAAATGTATTGGTCGTGTACACAGATTTGCAGATGTTATCGCAGGTACAGTGAAATGCTTGTGTTTCTAGCAATACACACAAAATCAAAAAAGTAAAAATATGGCCAGTTTACTAGATACACCACCAAGTTTACGAAAATGGATCGCTCCTACAGACAGTCAGTAACGTGGCCGGGGCTTGCTAGATAAAGCAGGCAGACAGGCATCGATGCATTGAGTTACTGTTCGATTGAACGTTAGACTGGGCAAAACAAGTGACCTAAGCGACTTTGAGCATACAAAACATTAGGAACACCTTCCTAATATTGACAACAGACTCAATTCATTGGGGCATGGAATCTATAAGGTGTCTAAAGCATTCCACAGGGATGCTGGCCCACAGTTGTGTCAAGTTGGCTGGATGTCCTTTGGGTGGTGGACCATTCTTGATACACGGGAAACTGTTGAGCATGAAAAACCCAGCAGCATTGCCGTTCTTGACACACACAAACCGGTGCGCCCGTCACCTACTACCATACCCTGTTCAAAGGCACTTACATCTTTTGTCTTGCCCATTCACCCTCTGAATGGCACACATACACAATCCATGTCTCAATTGTCTCAAGGCATAACAATCCTTCTTTAACCTGTCTCCTACCCTTCATCTACACTGATTGAAGTGGATTTAACAAGTGACATCAATAAGGGATCATAGCATTCACCTGGATTCACCTGGTCAGTCTATGTCATGTCTATGTCATGGAAAGAGCAGAGTCATTGAACACTGGTCACTTTAATATTGTTTACATCAGGGGTGTCAAACTCATTTTAGCTCAGGGGCCACAATCTATTCCCAAGTGGGCCGGACCGGTAAAATCATGGTATATATAACTTAAAAACAACAACTTCAGATTGTTTTCTTTGTTTTAATACTATCAACATAAAACATAAAGCTGGAGCCTGAGGACAGTGTGTCCAAAATAGTACAAGCACAACATCACTATTAATCATAAAACACCTGAAGTTTATTTGAAAATTCTAAAGAAAAAGAACACACAAACACACAATGCCTCAGTGATTCACATAACTGTTTCACAGATCACAGAACTATATCAGGGTGTCATTTCTCAGGCAGAAATGTAGATACAAATAATGAAATCCTGTTCCCCAAACAAGTGCAAGAACCACAGAGTCAAGAATAGGTTAAATATACAAATAAAATAAAATCAATTAAAAACAATAGCACATCAAAATATAAACATAAAGCTGGAGCCTGAGGACAGTGTGTCCAAAAGCACAACATCACTATTAATCATAAAACACCTCAAGTTATTTGAAATTCTGAGGACAAACAACACACAAACACACAATGCCTCAGTGATTCACAGAAGTATATCACAGATCACAGAACTATATCAGGGTGTCTCATGCAGCACTTTAAGTGGGGTTGCATAGTTTATTTGACTCCTGATACCTGGCATCTTTTAGCTTTCACCAGCGCATCAATATCAGGCGTCACATCCTGAGTGGCAGCCAACTTCAGGATGTGATTCAAGTGCTTGTGCGTGAGCCTTGAGCGCAGCTTTGTTTTATTCATGACGTTATCCATCTTTAATGACTTGCAACACAAAGCCTCCTGGTGCAAAATACAGTGAAAAGTCCAAAAATCACGTCCTCCATTTGCAGATTGCACTTTCTCTCTGAACTTTGTCACAACGCCTGCTTTTTTCCCGATAATTGAGGGCGCACCATCTGTAGCCAGGCTGACAGCGCGGGACCAGTCCACTCCGACCCTGTCCAGCGCGCCAACGAGTGCAGTGAAAATATCAGCTGCTGTCGTTGTATCTGTCATCGGCACCAACTCCACGAACTCCTCGGTGACGGTCAATGTGTCATCAACTCCGCGGATGAAAATGGCCAGTTGTGCAACATCTGTAATGTCCGTGCTTTCATCAATTGCAACCGAAAACGCTATAAATGACTTTACTTTTTGCTTCAACTGGCTGTCCAAATCCACTGAAAGATCTGAAATCCTGTCTGCAACTGTGTTTCTTGTCAGGCTGATATTTGCAAAAGCCTGGTGCTTTTCAGGGCACACAATCTCTGCTGCCTTCATCATGCATGTTTTTACAAATTCACCCTCACTAAATGGTTTTGAAGCCACTGCGATTTCATTAGCAATGAGGTAGCTAGCTTTCACTGCAGCGTCACTGATGTCTCGGCTGTGAGTAAACACAGACTGCTGTTTCTTCAGACCCACCAACAGTTCATTCACCTTCTCTCTTCTCCGCTGTCCTTGAAAGTTGTCATATTTGTCGGCATGAAGACTCACATAGTGGCGACGAAGGTTATATTCTTTCAGCACTGCAACATACTGTGAACACACCAAACATACAGCTTTCCCATTCAATTCCGTGAATAAATAGAAGGATGACCATTTTTCTTGGAACACTCTGCGTCCACTTTTCTCTTTTTTGACAGAGACAAATTGGGGCAATGAGGGTGCCAAAGCACATAATGTTAAAAGTAGAAGCCGTAATAAATATCGCGGGCAAAACAAAGTAGCTCATCCGGACTGGCTGCACTTGCTTGACCTATTTGCTCTGCCCCGGTATAAACAGTTTGCTTGCTTAACACAATTGCTATTGCGCCATCCAGTGGACACAATTGGAACAGCAGTTTATTTTATTTAAAAATTGCAGCTCATTTTTATACTTTACAAAATCATCTCGCGGGCCAGATTAAACCCGTTTGCGGGCCTGATCCGGCCCGCGGGCCGGACGTTTGACACCCCTGGTTTACATACTGTTTTACCCACTTTATATGTATAGACTGTATTCTAGTCATGGCTCATCCTATATAACTACTGCAGTACACACCTTTTCAATGCATACACTGTCCATACTGTCCATACATAGTGGTGTATAGTGTTGGTACTATAGTGTGGAAAGCTGAGCTGTAGTCGATGAACAGCATTCTTACATAGGCATTTCTCTAGTCCAGGTGGGATAGGGCAGTGGGCAATGCAATGGCAATTGCGTCGTCCGTAGATCTGTTTGGCCGGTATGCTAATTGTAGTGGGTCTAGGGTGTCAGATAAGGTGGAGGAGATATGATCCTTAACTAGCCTCTCAAAGCACTTCATGATGACAGAAGTTTGTGCTACTTGGTGATAGTCATTTAGTTCAGTTACCTTCGCTTTCTTGAGTACAGGAACAATGGTAGACATCTTGAAGCAAGTGGGGACAATATGTCCGTCAACACTACAGCCAGCTGGTCTGCACATGCTTTGAGGACGCGGCTTGGGATGCCGTCTGGGCTGGCAGCCTTGTGAGGGTTAACACGCTTAAATGACTTGCTCACGTCGGCCACGTGAGTAAGTATGTAGGCTCTTTCTTTCTTTCTCTCTCTCTCTCTCCCTCCCTCCCTCCCTCCCTCCCTCCCTCACTGCAGCCTTACATTCTGACATGTTAAACTAGGCCTGTCCAGGAGAGGAACACACCAATAGAGGTAATCTCATTCTCAAACCGACACCCTATCTCTCTGAGATATGTGACATTTCATAACAGTAAACCACATTATCAATTTGATTTGCTTTCTGGGCCCTTGGGCACTCAGCAGCAGATAGAGGCCAGAAGGTAATACAGTACAGCTGATATACAGCCTGGTATACAGTCATACAGCCTAGGATTTATTCACCTTGCAACTGGGGAAATCAAGGTGGTAAACTCTCCCCTCTTGCCCAGTATCCCTTATTTTCTCTCCCCTAGCTCACTCGGTCCTCCCCAGCCGTAGCCCCAACAATCCTGTACACACACCTCGCCACCCAGTCCCACCAACACTAGGTCATTATAGGGCAAAGGCCCGGTGTGTGTGTGTGTGTGTGTGTGTGTGTGTGTGTGTGTGTGTGTGAGAAGGACGGTAACGTATCGCTGCCCCTCTGAGGAATCTGGCAAACGTCATGTTTCTTTATTGGCGGAGTATCCTATAACACCATAACCCTCCAAGTCCAACCACATCGCCTGCAAATTCCTAAATGTATAACCTGGTAAGGAGCTGAGAAACTGAGAAGGCTGGAGCCATTGTATCTAGGCTGCATAGTACATTCAATAGTGTGTTAACACTCCAAAATATTCCTGCTATACCTCAAGTCAGGTAGGCTACTGCCAGAGCCATACATCAATACATAAAACAGATAGAAAACAATATATTAAAAAGAGAAATATTAATAAAACAAGAGCTGGTTTACTCAAGCCACCAAGCCATGCCTCTAAAGAGGTTTGTTTTCCCCCTCTCTCCCTACGGTAACTCCCACTTCCTCCTAAAAGGAAAATAAGATTTCACATTTTCCCTCCTTTGGGATGTGATCCATGAATCCAGCCAGCAGGTTATTTGAGTATGTCCATCATTCCAGAGAAATGGAAGCGCCAATGAGAAAAATCTGCCAGAACCTTTTCTCTCCCCCTCCCTCTCTCACTCTCTCCCACCCACCCCTGGGAGTGAGCAACGTTCCTAGCCCCATCACAGAAAATGTCAAATATGCCATGGAACAAAATCTGTGTGTGCTTGTGTGTGTGCGTGCCCGTCTGGTCTAGAACTGGGAAAGAGCCAATTGGCTTAACTCAGTCCCACAATGCATCAAACGTGTCATAACACAGAAATCCCATACCATGTCAGAGTTGAGTTTCCATTTATTGAAGTCATCACCCCTTTTTTCACCTCCTCTACTCTCCTCCAGCCCCCGAGACTTGACTGTGTAGAAACTAGGGTAATGAATGTCAATACCTGTAGCGCAAGAGAAGTGACATACGGTCCTTATGTGGATGCTAGCAAGCAGGCAAGGTAGTGCTACGTACCAGCAGCCAATCCAGTAGCGGCTGGAAGCTATAGTGAGCTTCAATCTGTTATCGCTGAGTATTTGCATAAAGTTCAGCTTTCCCCGTTTCTTTGGTCCCGCCCTGTTTACGCTCCATCACCCATGCTCGCACTGCCTGATGGTCCCCCCGCCCACTTGACATCTCTCCATTGAAAATGAATGGGTTCAGTTGTTTCATCGCCCCCTAACATGTTCAGTGGGTACGTACTGTTAGAGTAAGCAATTGCCAGTGATTGACAAATAGCCTCCTACACAGTAACACATCAGTGCAACACAGCAACCATCATCAACACAGAACCAGAGGCCTAGAGATGAAAAGCTCGCAACAGCAATTACACCCACCATCACATTCATAATATAGGAGCATAGAGGATATACTGGCTTCACTACAGGAAAATGGCTATGATTCCAGGAACACACACACACACACACACATAGAGAAATATGAACGTGCACATTTGAGCTACAGTATGTAAGCCCTATGGGCCAAACTCATAAAATATTAGTTTGAGATGAAGGTGTGTGTGTGTGTGTGTGTGTGTGTGTGTACCTGTCGTTGATGCTCCAGTTGAGACAGAGGTTGAGGGAGCTGAGGTTCCTACACTTCCGGACCACCTCCATCACGGTCTCATTGTTGAGCTCGGAGATGTGCCGCAGGTCCAGACTGCTCAGGTTATGCAGCTAGGAGAGAGGACAGAGACAGAGGTCAGTACAGACCCACTAACACACACTTACTGCTTTTCACCCCTACCTACATGTACATATGACCTCAATCAATCACCCCAACTACCTCATATTGTTATTTTATTGTGTTAGTATTTTCTTTTTATCTATTTGCTATTTGTCTTACTTGTTAACTGTATTGTTGGGAAAGGGTTTGTAAGTAAGCATTTCATGGTAAAGTCTACACTTATGTGACAAATAACATTTGATTTGCATAGAGAGTCATTCAGCACAAGAAAGTTAAGAGAGGATTACCAACTCAACAAGTAATAATAACACCGGTATATATTTTCTCTGATACACACTTGGCAAGGAGGATGGATAAGCCTGCACGCATGCACACGCCAGGAAGGCAGGATAATAAGTATTATTAAAGATATTATACCATTTCTAAAACACACAACAGGGAAGCAGAGTGTAAAATGTCAGAGTCATGGCTAAACACAAAACAAGCGACCAGTAGGTATTAAGATTAGAGGTATCCTTGTCTGCTCTGTGGGCTTCTAGTCAGACAGACTGGAGGAGAACTAGAAGGGCAGGAAGCCTGGAGAATCCCTGGATCTGCTTCTCTCTTTACACACATTGAAATAGAAATGTGTCTGTTTTTATTGTCAGAGACCGAGCAGTCTGAAAAACATCCAACATAACCATGTGGCCTGGTAAATACATTATAGATTAACCATAGAGTTCACAGTGACTTTACACACACAGGGTTGACAGTACAGAGAGGAACCATAGTCTCAGTCATAATTAGTATGCATAGAGCTTAGCGTTGGGACACATGGACATTTTGGCCTGCACCAACAGGTAGATAACTAGGCAGTCCCTTTGCCTGTTGGCTATGGTATACCTCGGCCCTCCAACATATAGCTTCACAGTCAACCCCTACCCTAGGCCTGTATACCACCCACCCAGGACAGAAAACAACACTACCAGCCTGGAGGAAGATAAATACAGATGCATCACTGTCTTCTCCTCCCTACAGAACAGACACGTCCTCCCCACTGATGCATCAAGGTGCGACACTTATGTTTTAGCGATAGCCCCGTGAATAATCCTCCACTGTAGATCAGTAGAGAGAGAGACAGAGGGAGAGGGAGAGGGAGAGGGAGAGACAGAGGGAGAGACAGAGGGAAAGACAGAGGGAGAGACAGAGGGAGAGAGAGAGACAGAGGGAGAGACCGGGGGAGAGACAGAGGGAGAGACAGAGGGAGAGTGAGACAGTGGGAGAGAGAGACAGAGACAGGGGGAGTGGGAGAGACAGAGGGAGTGGGAGAGGGAGAGACAGAGGGAGAGAGAGACAGGAGGAGAGACAGGGGGAGAGGCCGGGGGAGAGACAGCGGGAGAGACAGGGGGAGAGAAGAGAGGGAGAGAGAGACAGAGGGAGACAGAGGGAGGGAGAGACAGAGGGAGAGACAGAGGGAGAGACAGGGGGAGAGACAGGGGGAGAGATAGAGACAGAGACAGGGGGAGAGGCAGGGGGAGAGGCAGGGGGAGAGGCAGGGAGAGACAGGGGGAGAGACAGCAGGAGAGAAGAGAGGGAGAGAGAGACAGAGGGAGAGAGAGACAGAGGGAGAGACAGAGGGAGAGAGAGACTTAGACAGAGGGAGAGAGAGACAGAGACAGAGGGAGAGAGAGAGACAGAGGGAGTGGGAGAGGGAGAGACATAGGGAGAAGGAGAGACAGAGGGAGAAGGAGAGACAGAGGGAGAGACAGAGGGAGAAGGAGAGACAGAGGGAGAGAGAGAGACAGAGGGAGAGAGAGACAGAGGGCGAGACAGGGGGCGAGACAGGGGGAGAGACAGGGGGAGAGACAGGGAGAGACAGGGAGAGACAGGGGAGAGACAGGGGGAGAGACAGGGGGAGAGGCAGGGGGAGAGGCAGGGGAGAGGCAGCAGGAGAGAAGAGAGGGAGAGAGAGACAGAGGGAGAGACAGAGGGAGACAGAGGGAGAGACAGAGGGAGAGAGAGATTTAGACAGAGGGAGAGAGAGACAGAGACAGAGGGAGAGAGAGACAGACAGAGGGAGTGGGAGAGACAGAGGGAGTGGGAGAGGGAGAGACAGAGGGAGAGAGAGACAGAGGGAGAGACAGAGGGAGAGACAGGGGGAGAGACAGGGGGAGAGGCCGGGGGAGAGACAGCGGGAGAGACAGGGGGAGAGGCAGGGAGAGACAGCAGGAGAGACAGCAGGAGAGAAGAGAGGGAGAGAGAGACAGAGGGAGAGACAGAGGGAGAAGGAGAGACAGAGGGAGAGAGAGAGACAGAGGGAGAAGGAGAGACAGAGGGAGAGAGAGAGACAGAGGGAGAAGGAGAGACAGAGGGAGAGAGAGAGACAGAGGGAGAGAGAGACAGAGGGCGAGACAGGGGGAGAGACAGGGGGAGAAACAGGGGGAGAGACAGGGGGAGAGGCAGGGGGAGAGGCAGGGGGAGAGGCAGCAGGAGAGAAGAGAGGGAGAGAGAGACAGAGGGAGAGACAGAGGGAGAGAGAGATTTAGACAGAGGGAGAGAGAGACAGAGACAGAGGGAGAGAGAGACAGACAGAGGGAGTGGGAGAGACAGAGGGAGTGGGAGAGGGAGAGGGAGAGACAGATGGAGAAGGAGAGACAGAGGGAGAGAGAGAGGGAGAGACAGGGGGAGAGAGAGAGGGGGAGAGACAGGGGGAGAGAGAGAGACAGAGACAGAGGGAGAGACAGAGGGAGAGAGAGAGACAGAGACAGAGGGAGAGAAAGAGACAGAGGGAGAGACAGAGGGAGAGACAGCAGGAGAGAGAGAGACAGAGACAGAGGGAGAGAGAGAGACAGAGACAGAGGGAGAGACAGAGACAGAGGGAGAGACAGCAGGAGAGAGAGAGACAGAGACAGAGACAGGGGGAGAGACAGGGGGAGAGAGAGAGACAGAGACAGAGGGAGAGAGAGAGACAGAGACAGAGGGAGAGACAGCAGGAGAGAGAGAGACAGAGACAGAGACAGCGGGAGAGACAGGGGGAGAGACAGGGGGAGAGAGAGAGACAGAGACAGAGGGAGAGAGAGAGACAGAGGGAGAGACAGAGGGAGAGAAAGAGAAAGAGGGAGAGACAGCGGGAGAGACAGGGGGAGAGAGAGAGACAGAGACAGAGGGAGAGAGAGAGGGAGAGACAGCAGGAGAGAGAGAGACAGAGACAGAGACAGAGGGAGAGAGAGAGACAGAGACAGAGGGAGAGACAGAGGGAGAGACAGAGACAGAGGGAGAGACAGCAGGAGAGAGAGAGACAGAGACAGAGACAGGGGGAGAGACAGGGGGAGAGAGAGAGACAGAGACAGAGGGAGAGAGAGAGACAGAGACAGAGGGAGAGACAGCAGGAGAGAGAGAGACAGAGACAGAGACAGCGGGAGAGACAGGGGGAGAGACAGGGGGAGAGAGAGAGACAGAGACAGAGGGAGAGAGAGAGACAGAGGGAGAGACAGAGGGAGAGAAAGAGAAAGAGGGAGAGACAGCGGGAGAGACAGGGGGAGAGAGAGAGGGAGAGACAGCAGGAGAGAGAGAGACAGAGACAGAGGGAGAGAGAGAGACAGAGACAGAGGGAGAGACAGAGAGAGAGACAGATACAGAGGGAGAGACAGCAGGAGAGAGAGAGACAGAGGGAGAGAGAGAGACAGAGACAGAGGGAGAGACAGAGGGAGAGACAGAGGGAGAGACAGAGGGAGAGACAGGGGGAGAGAGAGAGGGAGAGACAGGGGGAGAGACAGCAGGAGAGAGAGAGACAGAGACAGAGGGAGAGACAGAGGGAGAGAGAGAGACAGAGAGAGGGAGAGACAGAGAGAGAGACAGAGAGAGGGAGAGACAGGGAGAGAGAGAGAGACAGAGACAGAGGGAGAGACAGAGGGAGAGACAGCAGGAGAGAGAGAGACAGAGACAGAGGGAGAGAGAAAGACAGAGGGAGAGGGAGAGACAGGGAGAGAGACAGAGGGAGAGACAGAGAGAGACAGGGATAGACAGAGACAGAGGGAGAGAGGGATAGACAGAGACAGAGGGAGAGAGAGAGAGAGACAGAGGGAGAGGCGGAGAGACAGAGGGAGAGACAGGGGGAGAGAGAGAGACAGAGACAGAGGCGGAGAGACAGAGGGAGAGACAGAGGGAGAGACAGACACAGAGGGAGAGACCGAGAGACGGAGAGACAGAGGAAGAGGCAAGACAGAGGGAGAGAGACAGAGACGGAGAGGGAAAGAGAGCCTAGATATAATATTTTTATTTTTGTATATGGTGTCCATATAGCACATAATTTGAAGCATTCAGTATGTACAAATTTAACTCAATACAAAATAATAATTTATAAAAATGATCAAGGCTCACATGATAAATACATTTCCTAAAGCATGCCCCAGTGATTGACTCTGGATCGAAGGGTTAAATTATTCATAGAGTGGCTGGTGTGTGTGTGTGTGTGTGTGTGTGTGTGTGTGTGTGTGTGTGTGTGTGTGTGTGTGTGTGTGTTTGTGTGTGTGTGTGTGTGTGTGTGTGGCTGAGATATAACTGTATTGTTGGCAAAACAAAGAAAACGCAGACCTAAAAAGACAAACCTTTCCCTCACTGTCTCTGTCTATCACCCTCTCTCTCATGATGTCAAATGTCAAAAGGCTCACCTGCATGCTCTCACAGACACACACAAATACCACACACACACACACCATTATGTATGGTTATTTAATCTGGAGCAAATATTAAAGCTCAACTTCAAAAGTGGAATTCGGTCTTCAATCTTCAAATATGCTTATCTTTGCCCAAATAGAATTTCTTAGCCAGCCAATTCATTGATGTGAATTATCCAATGAGAAATCAGGGCAACAAACCCTCTGTTTTGATTGGCCGATGTGTAGCTGGGTTGTATACGAGAGGAGCGTAGCACAGTCACGGCTGAGACTCTAACTTTGTTAATCCAACTCCAAAAACCACAACGGGGAAAATTCTACATTTTGGCACGCGGATCGAAAAATATCCCCAAATCCCTCAAATAAGGAATTAAAATTTATGTCAAGAAAAAAAATTGTCAAATGAGTGAAATCCATCATGTTGAAAGGGGTGACAGTATTTGTTGTCTCACTGTTGATAGATTATAATGAATAGATTTTTCGGTCTTAATGTATCTGGATAATGACTCACTTCCAGTTATAAGATCAGAGTTTATATTAATTCATTACACTGATCACACAGAGAGAGAGAGAGAGAGAGAGAGAGAGAGGGAGGGGGGGGGGGGGGGGGGGGTTCTGGCAGGGTATTCTAATTGCCGCTGCTTTTTACCGTAGCAGTTTCACTCCTGTGAGTTGGCAGGAAAGGTTGGCTGATTATTCACTGTGTTAATAAAAACACTGAAACCTGTGAAACACAGCTGCTCTGGGCTCAGCGCACACATGCACGCCAGCTTTTCCTCACCTCAGTATTAATCACATTGGGCAACCTAAGGTCCAGAAACAGACTTCTATCATTTTTCTTCCAGTGAACTATTGCCATGGAGAAAGAATAATAATCAGCTTTTTGGGGTTATGAATTTAATAATGGAAAAATGCGGTATTTTCTGTTCCAGTGTGTGAGGTGATGAGCAGAGCTCGAGGTTAACACAGCATGGAAGTCTGTTCACTAATCAATACATTTCTAGTAGGAACAAAGGGAGGGAATAAATAAAGGTTGGCAGGTTGCGTAGTAGTTAGAGCATTGGGCCAGTAACCAAAAGGTGTCTGGTTTGAATACCCGAGCCGAAAAGGTAAAAAACCTGTTGCTGTGCCCTTGAGCAAGGCACTTAACCCTAATTTGCTCCAGGTGCCGTTTTATTATGGCTGACTCTGTAAAACAACACATTTCACTGAACCTATCTGGTGTATGTGACAATATATATATACACACACACACACTGTATATGTTATAATTTTTACTCTGTTCATTGTCTTTTTTTTTGTATGATTATTTTTATATAAATTACATAGATATTATTTATTTGGAATAATTTTGGTGAGAATATTTTTGGGAATACATTCTGCCTGTGCAGATTCCTTGTGACGCTAGTCATAACAAACCAAACACAGCTACTACAGAGCATGGAGACTAGCAAACGCTACAGAGCATCACATTATGAGGGAAAAAGAGGTTTAACATGATATAAAAAGGATCCAACTACCCAGACTGAACCTCTGCATGGCCTGTCACAGGCTCCCAGGGAGACTTGGAATTTCATCATATGGTGAATTTCTAACCAGAATAACTGATATATAAATAGAACTGAACTGTGCATATCTAGCCTTTAATTCACAGTTCTGTTAGTCTCAATTATTATGTTTCCATCTTCTAAAAAACTCTCCATTCCTTTACTGTAAGTCTGTATCATGTGGTAGAGTTCAGTTCAAATCTCTTTTCCATGTCTTTGTGGACCAGCTGGTGAGGTTCGCTCCCACCTACCTCCTCCATAATTAGACACGTCTCAAAAGCAGGAAATGAGAGCACAGGTCAGGGGTCGAATAGAAAATGACACATTTTGTGAAAGAAAAATAAAAGAAAGGTTCGCCTTTGACCAAACTGGGGCGAGAGTTTTCTGAAACTTTAGATTAGAGTGTGTGTGTGTGTGTGTGTGTGTGTGTGTGTGTGTGTGTGTGTGTGTGTGTGTGTGTGTGTGTGCATGTGTTGCCAGTGCACAGTGCCATGACAAACTGTAGCGTTACAGTATTTATTTGCGTAGCGTCAGGTGCCAGACAGGAAGCTGGACCAAAGTCGAGACCACAGGGAAAGGAAATGATGTCATGGTTAGAATAGAACTGGACCCTGAACTATGAGGTCATTGATTCTAGTCCAAGACCTGTGTGACCGGCCCAGTCTACTCCTGCCATAGACACATAACCAGCTTATAGGCTACAAGATCAGATGTGGTTAGGACTGATAGAGCTGGCATGGCTAGTCATAAACACAAAGAGTGTGTATAAATTGTGCTGAATGTTATGTGACCATGCCATAATTTCTAAGAGGAGTAACTAAACAGGTTTGTGAGTAAGACAAAAGTCAATCTGGCAACTATGGAATCAAGGAGCACACAGCTATGACTAGCATGGACAGAGCAACATTTGTCCTTATAGCAAGAGTTGTCTTAAAGAGTTGACCAAGGGCAAAGCAACGCTAGGTGTAGTGTTTCCCGTCTCTCACGCACTCTGTCCAGAGGTGTTGTATGGTGAGAGGACAGGACACCTTCTGTTTGTTTACCAAGGTGAGAGAGAGGAGGAGTGAAGGGACAGGGTGGAGGTGTGAGGGAGAGAGGTGTCACTGGTCCACATTTAAAACACCAGCACAGATGAGAGAGACACAATATCACACAGGTCATTCCACACTAGCTTTCTGGGTCAAATAAATATGACTTAACAACAAGGATATAATACTGAATAATGATAGTAATCTGTTCTCCATTTCTCTCTCCCTCCCTCTCTTCTTATCCATTTCAGTCAGGAGAGCAGAGAGCTGTGGCAGGGCTATCCCTGTGGCATCGAGCCAAATCTCTCTCGCTCTTGCGCTCGCTGTTCTCTCTCTGACACACAGCTGATGGTGTATACGTTTGTATGTGATGTGCGTGCGAGCGTGTGGTGTGATGAGTGTGTGGATGGGTTGTGGTGTATGTGGTCATTTAGCTTAGTGAGTTGGAGAGTAGGTGACCCTCTCTCTATCTGACCAGCCCTCTCACTGCCCTCCCCCTACCACTGGCTGTTATCTACACCAACACACACAGGATTAGAGAGACAGAGGAGGGGAGAGAGACAGAGAGAGATAGTTATTTTATCGGTTTTGTTTTGTTAATCTTTTTACTGAAAATAATTGTTTGTTTATAATGAGTTCTTTCAATATCAGTTGCTGGAATATACAGGGCATTTATTCTTCAGCATTTCGCCTGAAGAGTAAGAGACCAATGATTTATATATACACTAGATGACTTATAGGGGACACTGTGTTGAAGCCACCATGCCTCCATCTTGGCACTCCCTCACTAGTGCAAAAAACATATTTTAGAAGCTATAGAAATGCATTTATTAAGGTCTACATTCGTTTTTGCTGCATTTGTTCTATTACAGATACCTTATTGCATACTTCTAAATTATATTATGTGAGCTAAACATACAAATAAAATACAAAATATAAAAACATTTTCCTTAATGTATAATTATTTGAGATTACTAATGTTACTGTCCCCACTACAAAAAAAATACTTAAATACATGTAATTTTGTCCTTGAAACATTTAATTGAATACTGTAGAATTCCATTCATTACTATGGAGGACTACTCATACTGGGGAGTGCCAATATGGCCGACCGGTGGCTAGGTGTAGTGTTTCCCGTCTCTCACGCACTCTGTCCAGAGGTGTTGTATGGTGAGAGGACAGGACACCTTCTGTTTGTTTACCAAGGTGAGAGAGAGGAGGAGTGAAGGGACAGAGTGGAGGTGTGAGGAAGAGAGGTGTCACTGGTCCACATTCAAATTAAAAGGGTTAATTAATTTGGTACAAATCAGAAATGTGTGATTCAATACAAACCCTAAAAATGGGAAACAATCACATTTGGTTAAAAAAATATATATAATAAATCCCTCACAGAGAGATGTATTTCTCTGTGCCATATACAGTGGGGAGAACAAGTATTTGATACACTGCCGATTTTGCAGGTCTTCCTACTTACAAAGCATGTAGAGGTCTGTAATTTTTATCATAGGTACACTTCAACTGTGAGAGACGGAATCTAAAACAAAAATCCAGAAAATCACATTGTATGATTTTTAAGTAATTAATTTGCATTTTATTGCATGACATAAGTATTTGATACATCAGAAAAGCAGAACTTAATATTTGGTACAGAAACCTTTGTTTGCAATTACAGAGATCATACGTTTCCTGTAGGTCTTGACCAGGTTTGCACACACTGCAGCAGGGATTTTGTCCCACTCCTTCATGCAGACCTTCTACAGATCCTTCACGTTTCGGGGCTGTCGCTGGGCAATACGGACTTTCAGCTCCCTCCAAAGATGTTCTATTGGGTTCAGGTCTGGAGACTGGCTAGGCCACTCCAGGACCTTGAGATGCTTCTTACGGAGCCACTCCTTAGTTGCCCTGGGTGTGTGTTTCGGGTCGTTGTCATGCTGGAAGACCCAGCCACGACCCATCTTCAATGCTCTTACTGAGGGAAGGAGTTGTTGGCCAAGATCTCGCGATACATGGCCCCATCCATCCTCCCCTCAATACGGTGCAGTCGTCCTGTCCCCTTTGCAGAAAAGCATCCCCAAAGAATTATGTTTCCAACTCCATGCTTCACGGTTGGGATGGTGTTCTTGGGGTTGTACTCATCCTTCTTCTTCCTTCAAATACGGCGAGTGGAGTTTAGACCAAAAAGCTCTATTTTTGTCTCATCAGACCACATGACCTTCTCCCATTCCTCCTCTGGATCATCCAGATGGTCATTGGCAAACTTCAGACGGGCCTGGACATGCGCTGGCTTGAGCAGGGGGACCTTGCGTGCGCTGCAGGATTTTAATCCATGACGGCGTAGTGTGTTACTAATGGTTTTCTTTGAGACTGTGGTCCCAGCTCTCTTCAGGTCATTGACCAGGTGCTGCCGTGTAGTTCTGGGCTGATCCTCACCTTCCTCATGATCATTGATGCCCCACGAGGTGAGATCTTGCATGGAGCCCCAGACCGAGGGTGATTGACCGTCATCTTGAACTTCATCCATTTTCTAATAATTGCACCAACAGTTGTTGCCTTCTCACCAAGCTGCTTGCCTATTGTCCTGTAGGCCATCCCAGCCTTGTGCAGGTCTACAATTTTATCCCTGATGTCCTTACACAGCTCTCTGGTCTTGGCCATTGTGGAGAGGTTGGAGTCTGTTTGATTGAGTGTGTGGACAGGTATCTTTTATACAGGTAACGAGTTCAAACAGGTGCAGTTAATACAGGTAATGAGTGGAGAACAGGAGGGCTTCTTAAAGAAAAACTAACAGGTCTGTGAGAGCCGGAATTCTTACTGGTTAGTAGGTGATCAAATACTTATGTCATGCAATAAAATGCAAATGAATTACTTTAAAATCATACAATGTGATATTCTGGATTTTTGTTTTAGATTCCGTCTCTCACAGTTGGAGTGTACCTATGATAAAAATTACAGACCTCTACATGCTTTGTAAGTAGGAAAACCTGCAAAATCGGCAGTGTATCAAATACATGTTCTCCCCACTGTATATGACCTCGAATAAGTCGAATGGATAACCTTTTTTGTACTTATTTTTTATTTAACCTTTATTTAACTAGGCAAGTCAGTTAATAACAAATTATTATTTACAATGACGGCCTACCAAAAGGCAAAAGGCCTCCTGCGGTGACGGGGGCCAGGATTAAAAATAAATAAAATATAGGACAACACACACATCACGGCAAAAGAGACAACACAACACCACATAATGAGAGACCTAAGACAACCGCCTAGCATGGCAGCAACACATGACAACACAGCATGGTAGCAACACAACATGACAACAACATGGTAGCAACAGGAAAACCTGCAAAATCGGCAGTGTATCAAATACTTGTTCTCCCCACTGTATGTACAGCCCTCAGAGTCTCCTTACTATTCAGATGACACATTCTCTGACCTTGACTTAGAGATATGCCATTTTCAAGCCCAAGATAATGTGCTGGTATGTGGTGACCTTAATGCCAGAACAGGAACTCTTCCTGATACAACCAGCACACAGGAAGACTTTATAATTGACCACAATTGTTTTAAACATTTGTCAGTACATTGTAAATGGTAGGGTACGAGGGGACTCTTTAGGACAGGGGTGTCAAACTCAAATCATTGCATGGGCCATATTGAAAAAACTACAAATTTGCAGGCCAGACATAGCCTATTATGTTTGTTTTTACAAAAAAACATGCATACAACTGCGACCCAAACTGGCCATTGTTTTATTTGAAAAAATACCGCCCATTATAATGTCCACTTAGGCACATAGGATGCTGTATCTAGCATTTTAACATATTAAAATAAATAATATTTGTCCAGCCTTTGCTGCTATGCTTTCAGATATGCATAATACGCTGCGACGCGAATCTTTATTTTTATTTTTATAACTCCAAATAACAAAAACGTAGCTAGGTTGATATAACATTTAAACATAAAACATGTTTTTTAATTTTTTTTGCATTGCATGGATCACTGGTGCGGTTGAATGCAGCATTGCTGTGTGTTGCATTCAAAATGTTTTGTCAGCTGAGTAGCCAGCCGAGGCCGCTGCTCAAATGTTGCTGTAATAATCCTACATGTTTTCCTTTGCACTGTTTTTTATTGTAAGTTTTGTTTGTTGGTTATTCATTGTCAAGCCTTAAAAACCGAAGCCAGACTGCAACATTTTAGTAGCCTAGCTACTGTAGGACTGTGGCGTGTCAGTATGTACACTTTCCCTCTGCTGCACGCTGTAAACAGGACACACGAAGGCAGAGCAATTGAAGTTGAATTCACTGATGCAAGCGCATTTCATAAAGCATTTGACTCAACTGTTGACTCATTTATACTCGCTTGTGTGTCCTATTGTCCTTTAGTAGTCATTTTTACCCACATGTGAATCCTTTATCTTATAACTTTTTGACAACCAAGATGACATTTTCTGTAGGCTAAAGCAATGACCCGTTGGAAGCGAAACTTGGCATGGACATTTAGCCTACAACACCTTTAAACGTTCGGTCCAGTAGAGGATTTGGTCAGTGCCATTAGTGATGATATTATACAGCGGCACTGGCTGGCTCGTGTGTGGGTGTGGACAAACAAAACGGAGTTAAATCGTTCCAGTCTGTCGTGTAGCGTTCATCCATGTATACGGGTAAGCGTCTAGCTACATTTTCAGATATTATATGTTTTTAATTTTGTCAGAAAGTCATTTTCATTGCAAGTTAAAGTGTACTGTTAGCTAGCTAACAAACGTTAGCTTGCTAGCTCGCTAGCTAACGTTACATGTATGATCTGTGTAGTAATATTATTCAAAACAGAAATCCATTTGCATTGCTAGTTATAGCCTAATGTTAGTTAGCTAGCTAACATTGAACCTAGTTGGTTAGCTTTAGCTACCTGCAGATTCATACTACAGCTATGACAATCAGTTCATATTGGTAGTAGTATGAGTTGGGATTATGCCAGTTCATTGTTTAGCTAGCTAGCTACTTGTCTAAACAAAAGACTCCACTTCGCCAGATGATTACATGACCCATCAAGTTAGCCAGATGTGTCTGAGGGTGATTATGGCCATCTATTGTATTTCATGTGTACATGTCTAGACAATAGTGATGCATCCACTTAGCTAGATGTGGCTGGGGGTGGTTATAGCATTACTTTCACATGACCCATCAATTTAGACAAGTGTGTCTGGGTAAGCGTCATCTAATAATTATTTAAAAGATACAATATTTTTATATGGACACTTTCTGTTTTTGATATTGCTACTATGCAAATAACCATTTCACTGTACCCTTTACACCTTCTGTATACTGTGCATGTGACAAAGACACTTAGATTATATTTGATATAGTGTGTGTTTACCAGAGATGGTAATGTGAAGAACAACATCACCTGCACCAAAGTCAGATTAGGATATAGGCCAAGGACTAGATAAAGTGTATTTTTACCTGGAGTTTTTCCTTATTGTAGGCTACTACTTTTACCACTTTTAGTCTTGAAATCTTTGGTTGTTTACTACACTACTCACACTGTTTAACACATGGCTTCACATGTGTATCTTAAAGAGATGGGTGTGGCTAAGGCTTAAGAGGGTGTGAACAATGCTGAAAGGGTGTAGACAAAGAACAGCTCTCCAGTAGGTGTACCAAAACATTCAAAGAGCATTTTCTCAAAAGTGGGGTTACAAGTTTATCACCTTTCAAAGCAGAATTACTTTCCCATTGTTCCTCAACTGCAATGTACACAACCTTTCAAAAGTTTGGGTTCACTTAGAAATGTCCTTGTTTTCGAAAGAAAAGCATTTTTTTTGTCCATTCAAATAACATCAAATTGATCACAAATACAGTGTAGACATTGTTAATGTTGTAAATGGCTATTGTAGCTGGAAACGGCTGATTTTTAATGGAATATCTACATAGGCGTACAGAGGCCCATTATCAGCAACCATCAGTCCTGTGTTCCAATGGCACGTTGTGTTTGCTAATCCAAGTTTATCATTTTAAAAGGCTAATTGATCATTAGAAAACCCTTTTGCAATTATGTTAGCACAGCTGAAAACTGTTGTGCTGATTAAAGAGGCAATAAAACTGGCCTTCTTGAGACTAGTTGAGTATCTGGAGCATCAGCAATTGTGGGTTCGATTACAGGCTCAAAATGGCCAGAAACAAATAACATTCTTCTGAAACATGTCAGTCTATTCTTGATCTGAGAAATTAAGGCTATTCCATGCGAGAAATTGCCAAGAAACTGAAGATCTCATACTACTCCCTTCACAGAAGAGCACAAACTGGCTCTAACCAGAATAAAAAGAGGAGTGGGAGGCCCCGGTGCACAACAGTCTCAACGTCAACAGTGAAGAAGCGACTCTGGGATGCTGACCTTCTAGGCAGAGTTGCAAAGAAAAAGCCATATCTCAGACTGGCCAATAAAAAGAAAAGATTTTGGGCAGTCTGAGATATGGCTTTTTCTTTGCAACGCTGCATAGAAGGTCAGCATCCCGGTGTCGCTTCTTCACTGTTGACGTTGAGACTGGTGTTTTGCGGGTACTAATGAAGCTGCCAGATAATGAAGCTGCCAGTTGAGGACCTGTGAGGCGTCTGTTTCTCAAAATAGACACTCTAATGTATTTGTCCTCTTGCTCAGTTGTGCACCGGGGCCTCCCACTCCTATTTCTATTCTGGTTAGAGCCAGTTTGCGCTGTTCTGTGAAGGGAGTAGTACACAGCGTTGTACGAAATCTTCAGTGTCTTGGCAATTTCTCGCATGGAATAGCCTTCATTTCTCAGAACGAGAATAGACTGACGAGTTTCAGAAGAAAGTTATTTGTTTCTGGCCATTTTGAGCCTGTAATCGAACCCACAATTGCTGAAGCTCCAGATACTCAACTAGTCTCAAGAAGGAAAGTTTTATTGCTTCTTTAAATCAGCACAACAGTTTTCAGCTGTGCTAACATAATTGCAAAAGGGTTTTCTAATGATCAATTAGCCTTTTAAAATGATAAACTTGGATTAGCAAACACAACTTGCCATTGGAACACAGGACTGATGGTTGCTGATAATGGGCCTCTGCATGCCTATGTACAGTTGAAGTCAGAAGTGTACATACACTTTGGTTGGAGTCATTAAAACTCGATTTTCCACCACTCCACAAATTTATTGTTAACAAACTATAGTTTTGGCAAGTCAGTTAGGACATCTACTTTGTGCATGACACAAGTACTTTTACCAACAATTGTTTACATACAGATTATTTCACTTATAATTCACTGTATCACTATTCCAGTAGGTCAGAAGTTTACATACACTAAGTTGACTGTGCCTTTAAACAGCTTGGAAAATTCCAGAAAATGATGTAATGGTTTTAGAAGCTTCTGATAGGCTAACTGACATCATTTGAGTCAATTGGAGGTGTAGCTGTGGGTGTATTTCAAGGCCTACCTTCAAACTCAGTGCCTCTTTGCTTGACATCATGGGAAAATCAAAAGAAATCAGCCAAGACCTCAGAAAATAATATTTAGACCTCCACAAGTCTGGTTCATCCTTGGGAGCAATTTCCAAACGCCTGAAGGTACCACGTTCATCTGTACAAACAAAAGTACGCAAGTATAAACACCATGGGACCACGCAGCCGTCATACCGCTCAGGAAGGAGACGCGTTCTGTCTCCTAGAGATGAACGTACTTTGGTGTGAAAAGTGCAAATCAATCCCAGAACAACAGCAAAGGACCTTGTGAAGATGCTGGAGGAAACAGGTACAAAAGTATCTATATCCACAGTAAAACGAGTCCTATATCGACATAACCTGAAAGGCCGCTCAGCAAGGAAGAAGCCACTGCTCCAAAACCGCCATAAAAAAGCCAGACTACAGTTTGCAACTGCACATGGGGACAAAGATCATACTTTTTGGAGAAATGTCCTCTGGTCTGATGAGACAAAAATAGAACTGTTTGGCCATAATGACCATCGTTATGTTTGGAGGAAAAAGGGGATTGCTTGCAAGCCGAAGAACACCATCACAACTGTGAAGCACGGGGGTGGCAGCATCATGCTGTGGGGGTGCTTTGCTGCAGGAGGGACTGGTGCACGTCACAAAATAGATGGCATCATGAGGAAGGAAAATTATGTGGATATATTGAAGCAACATCTCAAGACATCGGTCAGGAAGTTAAAGCTTGGTCGAAAATGGATCTTCCAAATGGACAATGATCCCAAGCATACTTCAAAAGTTGTGGCAAAATGGCTTAAGGACATCAAAGTCAAGGTATTGGAGTGGCCATCACAAAGCCCTGACCTCAATCCTATAGAAAAGTTGTGGGCAGAACTGAGAAAGCATGTGCGAGCAAGGAGGCCTACAAACCTGACTCAGTTACACCAGCTCTGTCAGGAGGAATGGGCCAAAATTAACCCAACTTATTGTGGGAAGCTTGTGGAAGGCTATCTGAAACGTTTGACCCAAGTTAAACAATTTAAAGGCAATGCTACCAAATACTAATTGAGGGGATGGAAACTTCTGACCCACTGGGAATGTGATGAAATAAATAAAAGCTGAAATAAATAATTCTCTCTACTATTATTCTGACATTTCACATCCTTAAAATAAAGTGGTGCTCCTAAATGACCTAAGACAGGGAATTTTTACTAGGATTAAATGTCAGGAATTGAGTTTAAATGTGTTTGGCTAAGGTGTATGTAAACCTCCGACTTCAACTGTAGATATTCCATTAAAAATCAGCCGTTTCCAGCTACAATAGCCATTTACAACATTAACAATGTCTACACTGTATTTCTGATTAATTTGATGTTATTTTAATGGACAAAATAATTGCTTTTCTTTCGAAAACAAGGACATTTCTAAGTGACCCCAGACTTTTGAACGTTAGTGTATGGTATACCATTTTCTAGCTCTGAGTCTCTACTTTTATCCAATGGAAAAAACACAATTTCAAATGTTGTTCCATAGGACCGAATTCCAGGTAGTGGGTCACATTTGTGAGCACCCAAGGGGTGTAAGGGTGGGAAAGGCCCAGTTTTGGCCCCATCTGGTGGCTAAACGACTTACTACAAGGTGTGGCAGTTCTCCACAGAGACGTAATTGACTGCAGCTGCACATAGGCCATGCAGTGGCATTCCCGCAGGAGAGAGAGACATGCTGAAGCTGTGTCGCAATCGATGGTCCAGCCAGAACAGAACCCCAATACAATTAAGGTTTGAAGCTCTCTCTGCCCTGTGGTAAAATACTATCTTCCCCAGTATTTAAGTTTACTTAAAGCCTTGAATTAGCCTTAAATGGCCAGTGTTTGATTTGGAGCATTTGCTATGTTTGAGAACTGAATTGCCTTGTCTGACTCTTGTTTTGCACTACCACTCATGTGACACACTCCACCTACAGAGTTGTTACACATTATAAGAACACCATCAGGAAAAAAAAGATTGAACATACCCGAAAACGACTGTGACTAATTGAGGAGGCCATTAATGCAAATTCTTTCTGGGATCATCGGAACTCACTCTACAAAATGGAGATATACAGTATGGATTAATAATTTTAAAAACGTATTTGTAACCTCACCAAGGCACAAGACAAGATACCAAAGATATCCATGACAAATTGCACAAATTCCACTATAGTTCCCCATCACTGAACAAGAATTGAGGACAAATTCCTGTGGTCCCAATGGCATCTTAAACAAGATAATTAAACACAGTTCTGAAAAATTCCAATTGGCTATCTTAAAATTATTCAGGGATAATTCCCTGACACTTGGAATGAAGGACTCATAACACCTTTAAGAGTGTAAATACATTTGAACCCAAAAAATTACAGAAGCATCTGTGTGAACAGTAACCTGGGGTAGGTACTTTGTAGTATTATAAATCCAAGACTTCCTTATCGTGTCTTGAGCAAGAGCCAAATGAGATGTTTATCTAATTACCACACATTTGATCATATTTACACGCTAAACTCCCTTACAGTGGCTTGCGAAAGTATTCATCCCCCCTTGGCATTTTTCCTATTTTGTTGCCTTACAACCTGGAATTAACATTGATTTTTTGGGGGGTTTGTATCATTTGATTTACGTAACATGCCTACCACTTTGAAGATGCAAAATATTTTTTATTGTGAATCAAAAAAGAAATAAGACAAAAAAACAGAAAACTTGAGCGTGCATAACTATTCACCCCCCAAAGTCAATACTTTGTAGAGCCACCTTTTGCAGCAATTACAGCTGCAAGTCTCTTGAGGTATGTCTCTATAAGCTTGGCACATCTAGCCACTGGGATTTTTGCCCATTCTTCAAGGCAAAACTGTTCCAGCTCCTTCAAGTTAGAAGGGTTCCACTGGTATACAGCAATCTTTAAGTCATACCACAGAGTGTCAAATGGATTGAGGTCAGGGCTTTGACTAGGCCATTCCAAGACATTTAAATATTTCCCCTTAAACCACTCGAGTGTTGCTTTAGCAGTATGCTTAGGGTCATTGTCCTGCTGGAAGGTGAACCTCCGTCCCAGCCTCAAATCTCTGGAAGACTGAAACAGGTTTCCCTCAAGAATTTCCCTGTATTTAGCGCCATCCATCATTCCTTCAATTTTGACCAGTTTCCCAGTCCCTGCCGATGAAAAACATCCCCACAGCATGATGCTGCCACCACCATGCTTCACTGTGGGGATGGTGTTCTCAGGGTGATGAGAGTTGTTGGGTTTGCGCCAGACATAGCGTTTTTCTTGATGGCCAAAAAGCTCAATTTTAGTCTCATCTGACCAGAGTACCTTCTTCCATATGTTTGGGGAGTCTCTCACATGCCGTTAAGCAATGGCTTTTTTCTGGCCACTCTTCTGTAAAGCCCAGCTCTGTGGAGTGTACGGCTTAAAGTGGTCCTATGGACAGATACTCCAATCTCCGCTGTGGAGCTTTGCAGCTCCTTCAGGGTTATCTTTGGTCTCTTTGACACCTCTCTGATTAATGCCCTCCTTGCCTGGTCCGTGAGATTTGGTGGGTGGCCCTCTCTTGGCAGGTTTGTTGTGGTGCCATATTCTTTCCATTTTTTAATAATGGATTTAATGGTGCTCCGTGGGATGTTCAAAGTTTCAGATTTTTTTAAATAACCCAACCCTGATCTGTACTTCTCCACAACTTTGTCCCTGACCTGTTTGGAGAGCTCCTTGGTCTTCATGGTGCCGCTTGCTTGGTGGTGCCCCTTGCTTAGTGGTGTTGCAGACACTGGGGCATGTCATAAATGTTATAAATTGATTTGCATTTTAATGAGGGAAATAAGTATTTGACCCCTCTGCAAAACATGACTTAGTACTTGGTGGAAAAACCCTTGTTGGCAATCACAGAGGTCAGACGTTTCTTGTAGTTGACCACCAGGTTTGCACACATCTCAGGAGGGATTTTGTCCCACTCCTCTTTGCAGATCTTCTCCAAGTCATTAAGGTTTAAGGAATTAATTAAGGAACCTTCAGCTCCCTCCACAGATTTTCTATGGGATTAAGGTCTGGAGACTGGCTAGGCCACTCCAGGACCTTAATGTGCTTCTTCTTGAGCCACTCCTTTGTTGCCTTGGCCGTGTGTTTTGGGTCATTGTCATGCTGGAATAACCATCCACGACCCATTTTCAATGCCCTGGCTGAGGGAAGGAGGTTCTCACCCAAGATTTGACGGTACATGGCCCCGTCCATCGTCCCTTTGATGCGGTGAAGTTGTCCTGTCCCCTTAGCAGAAAAACACCCCCAAAGCATAATGTTTCCACCTCCATGTTTGACGGTGGGGATGGTGTTCTTGGGGTCATAGGCAGCATTCCTCCTCCTCCAAACACGATGAGTTTAGTTGATGCCAAATAGTTTGGGTTTGGTCTCATCTGACCACAACACTTTCACCCAGTTTTCCTCTGAATCATTCAGATGTTCATTGGCAAACTTCAGATGGGCCTGTATATGTGCTTTCTTGAGCAGGGGGACCTTGCAGGCGCTGCAGGATTTCAGTCCTTCACGGCGTAGTGTGTTACCATTTGTTTTCTTGGTGACTATGGTCCCAGCTGCCTTGAGATCATTGACAAGATCCTCCCGTGTAGTTCTGGGCTGATTCCTCACCGTTCTCATGGTCATTGCAACTCCACGAGGTGAGATCTTGCATGGAGCCCCATGTTATAAATTGATTTGCATTTTAATGAGGGAAATAAGTATTTGACCCCTCTGCAAAACATGACTTAGTACTTGGTGGAAAAACCCTTGTTGGCAATCACAGAGGTCAGACGTTTCTTGTAGTTGACCACCAGGTTTGCACACATCTCAGGAGGGATTTTGTCCCACTCCTCTTTGCAGATCTTCTCCAAGTCATTAAGGTTTAAGGAATTAATTAAGGAACCTTCAGCTCCCTCCACAGATTTTCTATGGGATTAAGGTCTGGAGACTGGCTAGGCCACTCCAGGACCTTAATGTGCTTCTTCTTGAGCCACTCCTTTGTTGCCTTGGCCGTGTGTTTTGGGTCATTGTCATGCTGGAATAACCATCCACGACCCATTTTCAATGCCCTGGCTGAGGGAAGGAGGTTCTCACCCAAGATTTGACGGTACATGGCCCCGTCCATCGTCCCTTTGATGCGGTGAAGTTGTCCTGTCCCCTTAGCAGAAAAACACCCCCAAAGCATAATGTTTCCACCTCCATGTTTGACGGTGGGGATGGTGTTCTTGGGGTCATAGGCAGCATTCCTCCTCCTCCAAACACGATGAGTTTAGTTGATGCCAAATAGTTTGGGTTTGGTCTCATCTGACCACAACACTTTCACCCAGTTTTCCTCTGAATCATTCAGATGTTCATTGGCAAACTTCAGATGGGCCTGTATATGTGCTTTCTTGAGCAGGGGGACCTTGCAGGCGCTGCAGGATTTCAGTCCTTCACGGCGTAGTGTGTTACCATTTGTTTTCTTGGTGACTATGGTCCCAGCTGCCTTGAGATCATTGACAAGATCCTCCCGTGTAGTTCTGGGCTGATTCCTCACCGTTCTCATGGTCATTGCAACTCCACGAGGTGAGATCTTGCATGGAGCCCCAGGCTGAGGGAGATTGACAGTTATTTTGTGTTTCTTCCATTTGCGAATAATCGCACCAACTGTTGTCACCTTCTCACCAAGCTGCTTGGCGATGGTCTTGTAGCCCATTCCAGCCTTGTGTAGGTCTACAATATTGTCCCTGACATCCTTGGAGAGCTCTTTGGTCTTGGCCATGGTGGAGAGTTTGGAATCTGATTGATTGATTGCTTCTTTAGACATGTGTCTTTTATACAGGTAACAAGCTGAGATTAGGAGCACTCCCTTTTACCTGTATAAAAGACACCTGGGAGCCAGAAATCTTTCTGATTGAGAGGGGGTCAAATACTTATTTCCCTCATTAAAATGCTAATCAATTTATAACATTTTTGACATGCGTTTTCTTGGATTTTGTTGTTGTTATTCTGTCTCTCACTGTTCAAATAAACCTACCATTAAAATTATAGACTGATCATTTCTTTGTCAGTGGGCAAACGTACAAAATCAGCAGGGGATCAAATACTTTTTTCCCTCACTGTATGCACGCACCACTTTTCAGTTATTACTTTTTTCTAAAAAATATTTTGTATATGTCCATTACATGAAATCCAAATAAAAATCCATTTAAATTACAGGTTGTAAATACTTTTGCAAGGCACTGTATTGTCAACCAAGTGAACCAAAATTTTAAAAAAAAGCCTCTCCTGCTTCGTCGATTCTGAAAAAACATTCAATTCCATTTAGGTCTCCTCTAAAAACGTATTGAAAGCGGTGTTGGGGGAAAGATACAATTTTATCAAATCTAGGTATACAAAAAGTAAAGGTGCAATACAAATTGGATGCAAACAAACTCATGGTAGAGGAGTCCGACGGATGTATTCTAAGCCCCACTCTATTTAACATATACACAAAGTGTACAAAGCATGACAAACTGATCAGATGAATCCAGGTGAAAGCTATAATCCCTTATTGATGTCACCTGTCAATTCCACTTAAATCAAAATAGATAAAGGAAGGAGACAGGTTAAAGAAGGATTTTTAAGCCTTGAGACAATTGAGACATGGATTGTGTATGTGTGCCATTCAGAGGGTGAATGGGCAAGACAAAATATTTAAGTGCCTTTGAACAGGGTATGGTAGTAGGTGCCAGGCGCACCGGTTTGAGTGTATCAAGAACTGCAACGCTGCTGTTTTTTTAACGCTAAACAGTTTCCCCGTGTGTATCACAAATGGTCAACCACCCAAAGGACATCCAGCCAACTTGACACAACTGTGGGAATTGAAGCATTGAAGTCAAAATGGGCCAGCATCCCTGTGGAATGCTTTCGACACCTTGTAGAGTCCATGCCCCAACGAATTGAGACTGTTCTGAGAGCAAAAGGGGTGCAACTCAATATTAGGAAGGTGTCCCTAATGTTTTGTACACTCAGTGTATATAAATGAATTGGCAAAACTATTAGAAATGTCCACAGCACCTGGTGTCACCCTGCATGACATGAAAGTTAAATTCCTCCTGTATGCAGACGATCTAATTCTGTTGTCATCCACAAAAGAGGGTCTACAACATAATCAAAATATCAGTTCTGCCAGACATGATCCCTGAAAATAAACTACAAGAAAACAAAAAACATGATTTTCCCAAAAATATCAAAATATTAAAACAGAACTCCACAGTAAGAACAAAAGTTTTGAGAATGACCCAAGTATTGGTCTTCACAAAGTTTGCTGCTTCAGTGTTTTTAAATATTTTTGTCAGAAGTTACTATGGTATACTGAAGCATAATTACAAGCATTCAATAAGTGTCAAAGGCTTTTATTGACAATTACTTTAAGTTTATTCAAAGAGTCAATATTTGCAATGTTGACCCTTCTTTTTCAAGACATCTGCAATCCGCCCTGGCATGCTGTCAATTAACTTCTGGGCCACATCCTGACTGATGGCAGCCCATTCTTGCATAATCAATGCTTGGAGTTTGTCCGAATTTGTGGGTTTTGTTTGTCCACCCGCCTCTTGAGGATCGACCACAAGTTCTCAAATGGGATTAAGGTCTGGGGAGTTTCCTGGCCACGGACCCAAAATGTCGATGTTTTGTTCCCCGAGCCACTTAGTTATCACTTTTGCCTTATGGCAAGGTGCTCCATCATGCTGGAAAAGGCATTGTTCATCACCAAACTATTCTTGGATGGTTGGGAGAAGTTGCTCTCAGAGGATGTGTTGGTACCATTCTTTATTCATGGCTGTGTTCTTAGGCAAAATTGTGAGTGAGCCCACTCCCTTGGCTGAGAAGCAACCCCACACATGAATGGTCTCAGGATTCTTTACTGTTGGCATGACACAGGACTGATGGTAGCGCTCACCTTGTCGTCTCCGGACAAGCTTTTTTCCGGATGCCCCAAACAATCGGAAAGGGGATTCATCAGAGAAAATGACTTTATCCCAGTCCTCAGCAGTCCAATCCCTGTACATTTACATTACATTTTACCTGTACCTTTTGCAGAATATCAGTCTGTCCCTGATGTTTTTCCTGGAGAGAAGTGGCTTCCTCGCTGCCCTTCTTGACACCAGGTCTTCGCCTCACTGTGCGTGCAGATGCACTCACACCTGCCTGCTGCCATTCCTGAGCAAGCTCTGCACTGGTGGTGCCCCGATCCCGCAGCTGAATCAACTTTAGGAGACGGTCCTCGCGCTTGCTGGACTTTCTTGGGCGCCCTGAAGCCTTCTTCACAACAATTGAACCTTTCTCCTTTGATGATCCGACAAATGGTTGATTTAGGTGCAATCTTACTAGCAGCAATATCCTTGCCTGTGAAGCCCTTTTTGTGCAAAGCAATGATGACGGCACGTGTATCCTTGCAGGTAACCATGGTTAACAGAGGAAGAACAATGATTTCAAGCACCACCCTCCTTTTAAAGCTTCCAGTCTGTTATTCTAACTCAATCAGCATGACAGAGTGATATCCAGCCTTGTCCTCGTCAACACTCTCACCTGTGTTAACGAGAGAATCACTGACATGATGTCAGCTGGTCCTTTTGTGGCAGGGCTGAAATGCAGTGGAAATGTTTTTTGGGGATTAAGTTCATTTTCATGGCAAAGAGGGACTTTGCAATTAATTGCAATTCATCTGATCACTCTTCATAACATTCTGCAGTATATGCAAATTGCCATCATAAAAACTGAGGCAGCAGACTTTGTGAAAATTAATGTGTGTCATTCTCAAAACTTTTGACCACGACTGTAAAGTCTATTCATATCTGGGCTTAAAAATAAGCTCTACTGGTAATTGCTGCTTGCCTGCCAATTAACTGAAAGAGAAAGCAAGAAGGGCTTTTGGGGGCTTCCTGTGACATAACTCGAGCGATGGCATCTTTCTAGACGAGCGCTACCCCTGCATTGAAAATGTCTTAATTTAATACTTTTTCAAACCCAACTTCCCAAAAAGTACTGGAAAAGACAGATATGACGACTGAGCACAGGAAAAACTAGTTGAGAAAGAGCAAAAACAGTAGGCGAGGAAAGACGCCTGACGATTCTGAGGAACCGCTGTCATCACCAACTAGCATTAGCTCAAGTGCTAATTGTGTGGAGACAATACTGCAAGATCTATCTATGCAAGTTTCGAGAGGAGATTAACGGAAAACTGGAGGAAATATCTATCTCCGTGGCTGGATTCAAACAATAAGTCACCCGGTTGGATGGGCGAATAAACGAGGCAGAGGACAGGATCAACGAAATGGAGAATGGCTGTTCCCGTAATGGCAGACTACTGAGCTCCCTGCTGACGAGAGAGAAACAACTTGAAGAAAGATGCGAACAGCTCAAGTCTTTTTTGTGAAGATCAAACACGAGAATATACGTAATAGAAGATAATTCCGAGACTGGAGACACTGTGAAATGGCTCGAAGGTTTTCTGAAAGAACTCTTAAAACTTTCACCTGAACTTGACCTACAGCTGGAGAGGGCGCACCGGGCCCTGACACCGAAGCCGGCCGATGCAAGTAACCCATTGAGATCCTTGGTGTTGAAATTCTTGCACTTTCAAACAAAGCAGATGGTGATATTAAAAGCATGGAACGAGAAGGACCTGCGCAACAAGGAAAATAGAAATTCCCTTGACAACGTCTACACCCCAACAGTACAACACAAGTGAAAAGGATACACTGGCATCAGGAGACCGCTAAAATAAAAAAATATCAGGTTCCATTCTCCCTACCCGGCAAACCTGAAAGTACACCTGGAGAAAGGGATAGATACAGGTCTTCAACTCGGCGTGAGAAGCAGCAGAAGGACTCCGCCCCCTGGGTATCAAGACCAACTTGTCTGAATGGGAAATGATGGAACGGGAGCGACAGCGCATCAGATGGCACACTGCTGGTAGCGGAGCTCGGAGAGGCACAGCGAGAGACAGGTTGTTCTCCAAGAAGCAGTTCAACTTTTATATATATACACAGTTAAAGTCACCCTTTGCCTTGATGACAGCTTTGCACACTCATGGCATTCTCTCAACCAGCTTCACCTGGAATGCTTTTCCAACAGTCTTGAATGAGTTCCCACATATGCTGAGCACTTGTTGGCTGCTTTTCCTTCACTCTGCCGTCCGACTCTTCCCAAACCATCTCAATTGGGTTGAGGTTGGGGGATTGTGGAGGCCAGGTCATCTGATGCAGCACTCCATCACTCTCCTTCTTGGTCAAATAGCCCTTACACAGCCTGGAGGTGTGTTGGGTCATTGTCCTGTTGAAAAACAAATGATAGTCCCACTAAGTCCAAACCAGATGGGATGGCGTATCGCTGCAGAATGCTGTGGTAGTCATGCTGATTAAATGACACAGACAGTGTCACCAGCAAAGCACCCCCACACCACAACACCTCCTCCTCCATGCTTTACGGTGGGAAATACACATGCGGAGATCATCCGTTCACCCACACCATGTCTCACAAAGACACGGCGGTTGGAACCAAAAATCTCAAATTTGGACTCCAGACCAAAGGACACATTTCCACTGGTCTAACGTCCATTACTCGTGTTTCTTGGCCCAAGCAAGCCTCTTCTTCTTATCGGTGTCCTTTAGTAGTGGTTTCTTTGCAGCAATTTGACCATGAAGGCCTGATTCACACAGTCTCCTCTGAACAGTTGATGTTGATATGTGTCTGTTACTTGAACTCTGTGAAGCATTTATTTGGGTTGCAATTTCTGAGGCTGGTAACTCGAATGAACTTATCCTCTGCAGCAGAGGTAACTCTGGGACTTCCATTCCTGTGGCGGTCCTCATGAGAGCCAGTTTCATCATAGCGCTTGATGGCTTTTGCGACTGCACTTGAAGAAACGTTCAAAGTTCTTGAAATGTTCCATATTGACTGACCTTCATGTCTTAAAGTAATGATGGACTGTCGTTTCTCTTTGCTTATTTGAGCTGTTCTTGCCATAATATGAACTTGGTCTTTTACCAAATAGGGCTATCTTCTGTATACCCCCCCCTACCTTGTCACAACACAGCTGATTGGCTCAAACGCATTAAGAAGGAAAGAAATTCCACAAATTAACTTTTAAGAAGGCACACCTGTTAATTGAAATGCATTCCAGGTGACTACCTCATGAATCTGGTTGAGAGAATGCCAAGAGTGTGCAAAGCTGTCATCAAAGCAAAGGGTGGCTATTTGAAGAATCTCAGATATAAAATATATTTAGATTTGCTTAACACTTTTTTGGTTACTACATGATTCCATATGTGTTATTTCATAGTTTTGATGTCTTCACTATTATTATACAATATAGCAAATAGTAAAAATAAAGAAAAACCCTGGAATGAGTAGGTGTGTCCAAACTTTTGACTGGTACTGTATATAGCAATCTGTTGTTGTTATCATACAACTTGACTAGTAATAACAATAGACAGGTTTCAGGTGGAAGTGGTATTTGGTTTAGTGAAGCGCCAAAGTCCTTCATTTAACTTTCGACTAAGGTCTGTTTTTTTTGTGTGTATTTATTTTATTATTTGTATTGAGCATACCGAGGCCCAGACGATTTTATGGGTAGCTCCTTATCCTCTCAGGCAGAATGCGACACGTTTTCCAGGTAATGTGTCTAGGTTTAGCCGAGAGAGACCAGACAGAGAAAAGGTCAGTTGTGTGGAAGACAAAAAAAAAAACATTTCTGATGTACACTGTTCTGTTGTACAGTTCCTTGTTTCACTATCTAAATTCAGCTTATGAGACACTGTTATGCTTAGTTACTGTTTTCATGTCTTTGTCCATCCCCCCTTTCTTTCACTCAGAATTCCATATACCCCCTCCTTTCTTTTTCTAAATGAATGGACTTAAAGTTGTTAGTGATAATGTGAAGGGTCTTCATAGTCAAATCAAGAGGAAAAAAATCCTAATGCAGTTGAAACATCTACACTGCCAAGTAGCCTTTCTACAAGAAACACATTTATCTGGTATAGAACACCGGAAACTTAGTAGGATTCCATGACAAGATCCTGAGGCCCATTGTCGTGCCATTCATCCGCCACCATCACCTCATGTTTCAGCATGATGATGCACGGCCCCATGTCACAGGGATCTGTACACAATTCATGGAAGCTGAAAATGTCCCAGTTCTTCCATGGCCTGCATACTCACCAGACATGTGACCCATTGAGCATGTTTGGGATGCTCTGGATCGACGTGTACGACAGTGTTCCAGTTCCCACCAATATCCAGCAACTTCGCACAGCCATTGAAGAGGAGTGGGACAACATTCCACAGGCCACAATCAACAGCCTGATCAACTCTATGCGAAGGAGACGTGTTGCGTTGCATGAGGCATATGGTGGCACACCAGATACTGACTGGTTTTCTGATCCACGCCCCTACCTTCATGTGAAATCCATAGATTAGGGCCTAATGAGTTTATTTCAATTGACTGATTTCCTTATATGAACTGTAACTCAGTAAAATCTTTGAAATATATCTTTGATAGATGCATATATCATCCCCCCCCCCCGCCCCCCCCCCCCCCCACCACCCCCCACGTGAAGTGAGGCATTCATTACTGTTGTCAACAAGGAAGGGAAAAACTCTACAGAATGCGGATCTTATAGACCTATTTCGTTGCTGAATTGTGACTAATGAATCTTAACAAGCATACTGTCACATAGACTGAAGCGATTTGTCAGCACTATCTTACATCCGGACCAAACAGGGTTCATAACAGGGAGGTACTCAGGAAATAATATCCACAGGCTTCTCAACATCATGGCGCACTCCCGGAGAGTAGGAGATGAAGCAGTGGTCCTCTCTCTGGATGCAGAAAAGGCCTTTGACCGGATTTCCTGAGAGTTTCTAGCCCAGATGTTGATCAAGTTCGGTTTCGGGCCAAGGTTTCTAAGTTGGATAAGAATACTTTATTCAAATCCAAAAGCCTCAGTTCATGCAAACAGTGCTATATCCAATTATCTTATTCTGGAAGGAGGGAGAAGACAAGGTTGACAATTGAGTCCCCTACTGTTTGATATCTGTATTGAACATTTAGCCCAAATTATAAGGGATGAAGAGGATATTAAAAAGGTATTATGATTGGTGGAGAGGAACATAAGATTTCCCTATATGCAGATGACGTTCTCCTCTATTTATCTTAGCCACAGGCATCTATCCCATGTCTCATGAAGATTATTAAATAGTTTGGTCATTACTCAGGGTACAAAGTAAATGTTGACAAAACAGAGGCCATGGAAATAGGAGGCGATATTTCACAGCAAACAAAGGCTAAATTGTGGTATTAGATATTTATGAATTACCATACCTGCTCGTCTAGATAATTTGTAGGAAGCAAATTACACTAAATGTACTGTATCAATAGAATTAGAGCAGATATGGACAGATGGAATCTCTAGTGGGGAGAGTAAAATCAGTCCAAATGAACATCCTGCCAAGATTACTATACCCATTTCAGATGCTACCTATCCCTGTAACTACCTCTACGTTTGACCTACTGAATTGATTGATCGCACATTTTTTATGGTAAGAAAAACGCCTAAGAGTGCGATTAAAAACACTGCAACTCTCTAAACAGTCAGGTGGCCTAGTTGTGCCCAACCTTAAGTATAACTACCGGGCAGCGCAACTTAAAGCATTGACTACCTGGCTTGTTGATGACAATGGGTCTCGATGGCTCAACATTGAGAAGTCCTTTCGTACTTCAATACCCCTGGCAGCTCTTCCATTTTCCAATTATAATATCAGAGAACATGAGCTAAGCACCTGGTCTCAGTTCACAATTAAGATTTGGAGAGCGGTTCAGAAAACATTCCATATACCCCTGTCAGTCTCAAAACTTCTCTGATGGACTCAGGTTTTAAAGGGTGGTCTGCATTTAATCTGTCTTTCATACACCAACCTTCCATGGAGACCCATTAAAGTAATTCCAGCAGCTTACAGAGTGAGTTTGGTATAACCGGTTTAGTACACAAGTGGGCGCCAGAAAAACACAAAAAAGCCCATTGGGCATCCATTACCAGAATAGCGAATTTGCATGGAGGCTGCTAGCAAAATATGCTAACAAGCGCAAACAAAAATTAACTAATTGCAAAGACGGAGCAACCGAATGCCATTTTTGGTGAGATTGGACATTTAGTGAATGTGAACGAGAGACATTGTGCAAATGAACGTTTTGATGCATGCAGTACTGGCTCTCCAGCAGCATGTCAATACACTGTGTGGAGTTTGGAGTTGCTAGGGCAACGGGCCTGCCTGCGTTGATCGAAGAAGAGGGGGGAGGAGCAAACAGGCAGGGAACGGAGAGGAGAAAAAACGCAATTAAATCAAGAGAGCAGTGGCAGCTGTACAAATAACTCATCCAAAGGGCTTTGCCTTCTCAAACACGGCAGAAAGCTAACACAATATGATACCCCATCACCTTATTAATTCAGCCACTTACTTAGATAGCAAAAGTTAAACTAGGGGTCGTGTTAACGCATAATTCTGCATTTTTCACGCAGGAAAAAAAGATAAAACGCATAAGAAATATCTTGCTGTGTTTTGTAAACACAGATCTAATTTCTGCTCGGCATCAGACTAATTTTGTGCTTCAGTTGCACTTCTAAACTCGGATGAGAATTCACCAAGGGGAACTCTATCAGCAGACAGCTCTCCAACTGATGTGTCGCTTATTTTCTCAGGCACTTTTCTCAGTGTAGCCAGCCTAGATTAACTTTAAGCAAAACATTAGGAAATGTAGCTGGCTACATTCTTTCTATGATAAACATTATAAATATGATGGTCATGCATCGTTCTTGCTAAAAAAGACCTTGCTTTTTCATTGTAAGCTCATTTACTTGTGTGGTTGCCAGCCAAATAGTGTTGCACTTCTAAACGAAGCTATTTTATGTTGAATGCATTGCACTAATGTTTTCTCTGTGAAGTCCCTGATCACTCTATTGAAGAAAAAAAAAAAACACTTGACTTTCAATATAAAACATGACTCCTGTCAATACACAGCTGGACTCGCCTGCTCCCGCTTTTCCTGTTGTGCTATTTACAAACAAACAGGTGACTGGCTCAACTGTTCTGGGGAACTAAGTAGGCTTCATAATGTAAAATAATGTTACAGGTGAAATAAGAACGCGATCGGCTTTATCTCCTAACGCATTGCACAAGTTGACTGCAGGTATTTACTTAAATAGCTACAAATATAAAAAGTTATTGAAAAAATTCAAAGAAATAGTTTTAACGGTATTGAAAAACCATCCCGTGGCTATTTCCAACGGTATATACGGTATACCGCCCAAGCCTACTACCTAGGACAGATTGGTATACATTCTTATAAATCAGACACTTTCTAGACTGGGCTATCATCCAGTACCCCAAAACACTATAACTGTTCCTGATGAGGTCTCAAAATCAAGAACCTGTCACCATCAGTCTCTTCCTTTTGTACAAGAACCTTGTTTCAACTGATGATTATGACTCTTTGTATTTGAAAAGTTATTAAGAGACAGAAATACAGAAGGGAATGTCAGACCAAGAATGTGTTAAATATGTACTGAAGTACTCATAGTGACAAATTCTAACTCTTAGAGAATTTAAGTGGAAAGTTACTTTTTCAGAACCCCCAAACTTACGTTAAAAGCCGGAATCACCGCCGCCAGTGAATGCTGGAGGCAGTGTGGAGAACAAGAAGGTAACCACCATCATATATTCTGGTCCTGTCCAAAGTTGAGCAACCTCTGGGACTTGGTGTATAGGAACCTCTGCAAAGTTTTTGAGGCAGAAATCCCACAGGATGTTAAGACCGCTTTATTGGGTGTTATACCTGCTGGTATCATTGGCAGGAAAAGTATTTATTTGTTACAAATTGGCTTCAACCCAGTCCCCATCCCAAAAACAGTGGTTGTCCAAAATCTAAAGAGATTAAAGAAATGGAGAGGATAACTCATTCTTTAACCTATAGAGAATACCCTTTTTCTGATACCTAACTAGAGTGATCCAAGCCCCCTCATCCAGCTAGTCCTGAAAGTACGTTTACAAACCACTACCAACCCAACAAAGCCTCAGGACAGCACTCAGATCCAACCAAATAATAACCAAACTAAAATTAAATGATATTACATATTGGGAAAACATTACAAAATCTCAAAGTAAACTTCAATGCTATTTGGCCCTAAACAGGCAGTACACAGTGGCAGACTATCTGACCACTGTGACTGATAGAAAACAGGAAAAAAAAATGGACAATGTACAGACTCAGTGAGCAAAGCCTTGATATAGAGAGAGGCCGCCATAGGCAGACCTGGCTCTCGAGAGAAGACAGGCTATGTGTCCACTGCCCAGAACATGAGGTGGAAACTGAGCTGCACTTCCTAACCTCCTGACAAATATTTCCCTCAGATTACAAGGACCCAAAAATCATTTGAAAACAATTAAAATATAGACAAGCTCCCGTATCTGAAACACCGCAGTGTGTAATCGTCACAGCAAAATGTGTGACCTGTTGCGATAAGAAAAGGGTAACCAGTGGAGAACAAACATATACATTTTAGTAATTTAGCAGACGCTCTTATCCAGAGCAACTTACAATTAGTGAGTGCATACATTTTCATACTGGCCCCCCATGGGAAACGAACCCACAACCCTGGCGTTGCAAGCGCCATGCTCTACCAACTGAGCTACACGGGACAAACACTAAAGTAAATAAAACCTAGGCCTATATGTACTTGTTTATTTATTTCCCTTGCCTTTTGTAATTCTACTTTTTGCACACGCTCTCGTGGGCCCTAGTGGAGCAAGCAAGTTGTACGAGTAGTTTCATTCGTCTGAACCATTATCTTCATTTATAGGCTATTTTATATTTTATTTAGTGTATCGACTGACGGCCTGTACAGGTCCAGCGAGACGGAGGCCCACTGATCTGGAAATAGCTGAGAGGTGAAAGGAAGCGGTGCAACATGTAAATACTACACACACACACACACACACACACACACACAGAGAGAGAGAGAGAGAGAGAGAGGAGGGTCAGTTCCTCTCCAGCGCACTAAGCCAAATGACCAGGGCTTACCAGGACGTGACATCACTCAGTCACAGAGTCCAGCCCCACTGACACCAAGAAGATACAGACACATAACACCATAGATACAGATAGGTCTCATTCTGTACACCACGGATGCACACACACACACACACACACACATTTATGAAGAAATAAACAACCATCCCAAACACGGAACCCCTGCACCCACATACCACACAATACCCCCGCCATCACACACACACACTACTCATTCCCCCAGGCTATAGAATACAAGTCAGTCAGTCTTAGTGCTGGGCAGAGCTTATTCCCCATCTGATTCAAAGGCAACAGAAGATATGGAAAAGCTCTTTAACCCTTAACTTAGCAGCACTCCCACACACACACCCTCACTCTCTACACCCCCGTCTTTTGTCGGTCCCCAGGTTGGAAGTCTTATCCAAAAAAGCAAGGATTATTATTCTTGAAGCACCACCAAAATTATACATCCTCCATTTCTCCCTCTCCACCCGATGGCTGTGAATAAAATGATTATTACTCTATAATTCCCCACCCCTTCATCCCGTCTTCCTTCAGTCTTCTACCCACCCGCCCCTCCTCTCCCTCCCTCTCCCCCAGCCCTGTGTGTGTCCTGGTCTTATCTCTGAGTGAGGAGTTGGCTCGCAGGGCTCAGAGGGCACACTGTGATTATGTATTTGTCTGTTCCAGTCAGGGAGAGGAGATAAGGGACCAGAGGCTTCCACCAACCCCAGAGAAGGTGAGTCCTACATGGGGTGCATGCGCGTGTGCCTGCCTGTCTGCCTCTTTCTGTGCATCACTATTTTTCCTCCTCTGTTTCCATCGCTAAACACACACACCCACACACACACACACACACACACACACACGTAAATAATGTTTAAAAAAGGACAAATAAATGATTCTAATGCTACTTAAAGTAAGCGTCAAAACCTGTCCATTGTTACCACATAATCTCTTGGTAAATACCAGAATCAGAGTTGGGATCAATTCAGAATTAAATGAATGCCTCAAATCCAATTCAATTCTTGAATTTGGATACATAATTGCAATTTGAATTTAAATGAAAGGAAATATAATTGAATTCAGTTCAATTAAAATACCTCTTCTATTCTATATTAGGTGTAGCCTATACAAATATACATCTTGCACATAAAACATCAAACATGTCGTTATATACGTTCATATCAAATATTTTTGAAACAACTGATTTTCAGGACAAACTCTTAAAATGAGTGATCAAAGAAAACAAAACCTGTATGCGAATATCCTAAGTTACTACAATTCATTAATCACTTAAATTTGGTTCAATATGGGGGAAATACTACATTTTCCAGAATGCATTAGTTTAACCCACAAGTTCATCCTGAGGCCTTCAAAAAGAAGCCAAACAAATGAAATGGTTGATGGAAATATAATTGGCTATTTACATTTACATTTTAGTCATTTAGCAGACACTCTTATCCAGAGTGACTTACAGTTAGTGAGTGCATACATATTTGTATTTTTTATTTTATTTTTATACTGGTCCCCCGTGGGAATCGAACCCACAACCCTGGCGTTGCAAGCGCCATGCTCTACCAACTGAGCTACACTGGGCTATTCTAAGCACTAAGGTTAAAAGAGTATATGAACAATGTTTCCAGAGAAAAGTTATGTATTCTTTGGTATCTGGATGTGTGACCTGTCAGTTTCAAATGAAACTCATGTTCTATGACTGAGTGGAAGTTATTTGAATTGCACTGAATTCAATTATACTTCCTGTCACTCAAATTCAAATTCTACATCCTGTGGGTGTGGCCAATTCAATTAGAATTTCAACTCAGGAGTTGAATGGGAGTCAATTCCCAAACTCTGAACTGAGCCCAACCCTGACGAGAAAACCGTAAAATCTCCTCCTCACCACCCCTTGCTCAGTGTAAATGATATTTGACGGGCCAACTCACTTTAAAATAACTATTCTTTCAAGGCTCAAATTAATACCAGAGACACAATGTCTCCAAATAAAAAAGGACATCTATTGCTGTTTCCAACATGGCTCCTTTCTGACAAACAGCCCATTTGTTTGGTCTCTGGCCGCCACTCTCCTGAGAAGTCTCACACACACAAAGGCATTCCACACTCCACATTCTGCAGCGCTGGGAAGGCTGATGTGAGACTGATGTGATGTATGAGGGCATTGTGGGGAAACGTGGAAAAGTGGAGCCCATCACTGAGACATCTAAGGCAGGGGAGTGAAGGCTTTCTGGCCCTGAACACCACTCTTACAGAGTTTGATATGGATGACCTTGAGTTAATGACTTCCAAATGAGCACAGTGTGTTTGACAGACAGAGAGGGATGTGTTGATGTTCCATTAGCTCCACATACAGGGTTGGAGGGGTCAGTGTAATGGAAGTCTGTCAGGGTGTTTTCTCCCCTCTACTTTGATAATGAAACTGTTAGATGTGGGGAGGGGTTGGTCTCAGCTGTGTCTCAGTTCGGCTCTCAAAGGAAGCGTGAAGCGGATCGCAGGCTAGGCTACTAGAGGTCAGAAAGGGAGAGGGAGAGGGAGAGGAGTAAAGGAAAACTCACCCTGTCATTTTTCACTGTGTTTAACTCAGATACTGTTGTTAATACTCACATGGGCACAGACACTTTACACACAGTCATTAAAACAAAGGTCAAACTCCAGCTGGGTTGGTCCAACCACACACTTAAACCTCATTCATTCCGGCTCCACCTCTGTGGTCTGACCCCTGACCTTACTCAAGAGAGATCCCTCGACCCTAAAGAGAGGAACGATTCATCTCAGAGGTTAACACACACACAGACAAATGAAGGAAAACATTCATCTGGTAAAGGATCAACAAAGCAGACCAGAGGACTAAAACTAGACCAGTGAGGCCACTGGTAAAGACGCACGAATGCACACACCCTGATCCTGTATTCATTACCATTCCTTGGGATGTGACAACCAACATCAACATAACCATTAATACTGCCAAGAGCCTTCAGTGAACTTAACAAGAACATAGGACTTTGATTTATCACTTGTGTGACAGATATTCTGTTGTGTGGTTGTATATCACAAAACAATGTTAACACAGAAAACAATTAGTTCCCATGGACCTGAAATACACACTGTGCACCACAAGATATTGGTATCCAATTTGAGCATATTTCATTTAATTACTTATAATTTAATTACCGCTACAAAAAATTATATTTTATTCTACTTGAATTGGCAGCTCACTTGATAAAAATACACCTTTAATTGTTTCCCGCTCGCAACGTAATTTCTCAGAAGTGGCTAAAAATACTATTAAAAGGTAAATGAATAGTGACCAATACAAGAAAAGTTAATATAATTAATGGATTTTTCCTGATAACTCAGGAGTGTTTGGAAGAACGTCACTGATATGAACGAGCGTGATAATAGAACGAGCCAGGAGAGGGGAGAGAGGAGAGACGGAACGAGGGAAGAGGTCCTTGGAGTAATCAGAAATGCAACGATTCCAAACTGAAGAATATTTCCAATGGCTGCTGAACGAGACTGAATGAGATGAGGAATCCAAGTCTAAACGCTAATAATTACCACCTCCGATTAGTCAGAGAGAGAACGAGAGGGGGGATGGGGCGAGAGAGAGATAGAAAATGAGGGAGAGAGGTAGAGAGACAGAGAGGGTGAGGGGGTTACTATGGTGCTGGTGTGAGACCAGGGAACTGGAGAGTAAGGTGGCATAAACACAGAAACACACACACACGTGCATGCATACACAATTACTGAACATTTGTCATGGAACTAAGTCTTCTCTTGGTTTACAATGACCTCTTGTTCTAATGAACGGTAACCTCCATGAACACACAGGGATAACTTTCACTTATCTAGCGTGGGTTCACTTCCCCCAATTACCTGCAGGTATGCTAATATGATAATGAATTGTTAGCATCATTATATTTCTCTAAAGCAGCGTGCCGAAGGTCAAAGCAAACAGCTCGGTTGATCGGCCAGACCGTGAAAAGAAATTAATCTGCTGTTTAATCTAATAATGAGGCAGAGCATCAGGCTTCTCCTCTCATTAACACAAGTGTAATTGCATTTGAGGAGGCACACACACCAACATACAAACAGGCAAAGATCAATTCATTACAGGTAGAGAAAGGGAAATAGCAGTACTGAAACATAAAATAGAAAAACACAGAATTACCTGGTAATTGACATTCTCTGTCTGTGTGTCTGTGTGACTGTGTGTTTGTGTGTGTGTCTGTGTGACTGTGTGTCTGTGTCTGTGTGACTGTGTGTCTGTGTGTGTGTGTGTGTGTGTGTCTGTGTGACTGTGTGTGTGTGTGTGTGATATCTTTAACCATGAAGCCCTTCTCATTAGCATGGTAATAGTGAAACAGCAGGGTGTTGTATTAGGGTTCGTCTCATTACACTTTCAGTAGATTTAAAGTTTACTTTGAAAGTTACAAAAACACTCAGACCTGTATTTAAACTGTATTTCAGGAAAGTTGCATGCCCTTCGCAAAAAACACTGTTCAATAATAAAGAATAATAACTTCAATTTCTGAATATAAAAACAGTTTCTACAGAGTACTTACTTTCCTTCGCATTCAGCTAATGTATGTACTTGTTCCACCTTCATTTAGCCAGGTGTTCACAGCCTGCTTGATAGTTTACAAGACCTCAAAAAAAAAAAAAAAAAACATCCACACTGCAGCTTGCATTCATTCACCCGCACCCACAGATAAACGTCGGCCATTTTATGAAGTCTACTCACCCCAGTAAGATGGATGACTCCCAGTGATGTCACAGAACAGCCCATGAAGCCCACAAACTGCAGCTCAGGACAGTGCTCGGCAAACGCCCTCACCGACTTATCAGTCACCTGACAGAGGAGAGAGGGAGAGGAAGGGTTAACATTTAAAAGCATTGGAGCTTTATCAAAGAGAAAGTCGACCAAAACATTTGGAAGCATTTGGAGTTAGCCTCGCGCACCAGCTGTGTGTCTGACAACACTAATATTGGTGTGCCTAGAAGCCTGACACGAACAGTCAGTACTGTATTTAGTAAGTATTTCTGTCTCTGCTTTTTCAACAGAAACATACATTTTCATCATCCAAATAAGTATTTTACACAGCTAAGCGATGAAACACACACACACACACACACTGTGTACTGTAGCAGTCCTGAAGGTCAGAGCCTGGTGTCCTGGTCTTTTGTGTGTGATTAGCTCCATTCTATATTTAATGCCCATCAGATATTCCATCACCACACTCTACCTAACACAGTGTCAACATTCCAAGCCTCTCCTCCCTTTGAAGTTGACTTGAATCGCTGGGAGAGAGAGAGAGAGAGAGAAAGAAGGAATAAAAAGAAAAGGGGGAGAGGTTGAAGGAGTGGGTCAGGCAGATGGGCCGGGGCGTAGAGCTATGATGGATTAGTCCGTCTCCATCCTTCACAGAGGAGGAAATGCAAACAGCTCGTTATGGATTGATGATCAATACGCAGGGAGAACATTGTCCCGGTCCCTCTCACTGTATCAATATGGATTCCACACATAAATTACTCAAAGATCTTCAGAGAGCAACATTGATGCAAATGAGAGCATTTTGCTCTGCTAAGCAGGGTGTATCTGCTCTGTGAAAGATGAGAGCGATCTCTAATATATATCAAACACTTTATCAAACAGGGGGGGGGGGCAAGAGGAGAGAGAGGGGGAGACAGCGAGAGAGAGATTATTGTCCATTTCTCCACTGAGAACACACAGACAAAGAAAACATCAAAAAATGGGGGGAAAAACTCTGCTCTGTGTTCAGTTGGCTTGTTGACTCTTTCCCTGTTCCTCTCTCGTTTAAACCCCAAAACACACACAGGTTCGGTCAATATAAAGAGGATGAAAGAAGGGGACATTAGGGTGAAAAGGGGAGGCTAGGAATAGAAACAGTATCCCTCCAGTGGGTCCTGCATGAACTCCACAGAGGCCGAAGAAAGAGAAGATGGGAAGCACGGGACTGCACACTAACAGATCCATATTATCCCTCTCTAGGTGCAAGACCAACTAACTATACAGTCAAGGCTGAGCTAGAGCAGGAATACAATGGGTTCATATCAGTGCAATGGAAACACAATGTGAGGGAGTGTGTGAGTGTTGGGTTTTACTATCCTTGTGGGGACCAGAAGTCCTTGCCAGTCCCCACAAGAGAAAATGCTATTTTAGGGGTTAGGTTTAGGGTTACAATTAGGGTTAAGGTTCGAATTAGGGTTAGGTTTAGTGGTTTGGGGTTAAGTTTAGGTTAAAGAAAATAGGATTTTGAATGGGAATCAATTGTTTGGTCCCCAGGAAGATAGTAAAACAAACGTGTGTGTGTGTGTGTTTGTGTGTTTTGGGGTTTAGCTCTGGTTGAGCGCTTCTCAGATTACATATAGTGCTGACATTGCTAATAACACAAAATAACAATATCCTTGTTCATTTAATAAAGCCAGATATGCCCTTTGAAACTGGATGTTTTCCATATAAATCAACAAGCTGCTTTGATGTTTATGAGAGCGCATTATGAGGAGGGGAAATGTGAGAGGAGGAACCCATGGGGTTCTGGTATATTGTTCTGCAAAAGACGGCACACACATAATACACATGCACAACAAACACAAATTCTCAAAGACACACACATACACGATCCCAGCTTCCCCACTGTGTTCATATTGAAAAGATGCATAATCTCAGAGACTATTGTGATGCACCCAATGATAATCATTTTCATAATGAAAGATAAAATAATGCAAATAATTGACACTGTTCCAGATGAGATAAGGTTTGGACTGAGCATGGTAAACAGCCTTAGTGTCAGATCTAATGCTAAATCGTAGTAATTTATCCAGCATGCTGTTACCAGTCGGGTTGATGCACTTGGAAAAACAAAACCTCCCCATTTCAGAAGGTTTTAAACGTTGTCGCCCTACTGAACATGACCCAGAAGGTGGCCTTGCAAGGAACACTGGTTGTGTTTACTACTCCAGGGTAAACAGAAGTTTAAAAGGCTATAGGTGGGTCACAGTGGGAAGCAAAGTAAGACTACTGTCTGTGAGAACCTCATCAGTGAAACATGTGACACAAACACACACACAATTTTGCAAACGCACACACAAACACCGAAAACTCTCTCTCAAACACACCCATTTTTCTTAGAAACAAACACACAATTTTAAAAATGTTATTGTAACATACAGTACACGAGATAGGTACAGCGAAATGTGTTGTTTTACAGGTCAGCCATACTAGTACAACGCACCTGAAGCAAATTAAGGTTAAGTGCCTCGCTCAAGGGCACATCGACAGATATTTCATCGTGTCTGCTTGTGTATTCGAACCGCTAGGCTACCTGCCACCCATTTCAAAGCAACACTCTTTCTAATCACATCAGATATGATCAAAGCAAACAGTTTCCTCTTCGTGGTCACTTTAAGGTCAAACACACACACACACACACACTAGCCACACATACTGCTATTTACCTCTGTACTTAACAGCTACTGATCCGAGACTCTCCCATGTTAAATCATTCTGATTCTGATGTCTCTTAAACATCTCATGTGATGCAGCTCTGTCAAAGAGTGACCACCTCAGACTTTATCCTTTTCTGTCTGGATCTCTATCCAGAAACAACATTGATTGGCCAGAAAGCCCCCTCACCTAGTTTCCAGGTCTAAATCAGTATTAATGATAGAAAGCAAGAATGAAAACAAGAAAAAATATATTTATTCTCTCTCCTCCCCTCTCTTTCACTCCGTTCTTTAGGCCGCAGACTCAGTCTCCTTTTCCATACTTTCTTTCCATGTTTCTCTCCGTTGTCTTTTTTCTATCTTAAAGGTTATCAGGGCGAGGGAGAGGAAGATGGAACACCAAGGAGAGCAAGAGACAGAGAGGAGGAGGAAGAGAGAGGAGGCTCATCAGTCTCTGCTTTGCTCAGCCAACATACCATCCATTACTCTTGCTCAGAGTGCAGTTACCTACACATGAAATCAAGCACCTACACCTCAAATAAAGCCAAATGTAAAGCTATCTTCATATATATTATAACTCCAATTTCAAAATTGGGTTGTATAGAAACGCTCCCACCGATGAAAGGACATACAGCTCATGGCAATCAATTTCTATTCAATGATCTGAACGGAAGTCTGGAGTTGGCCAGTGAAACACTATATATATACAAAAGTATGTGGACAACCCTTCAAAATTAGTGGATTCAGCTATTTCAGCCACACCCGATGCTATAAAATCGAGCACACAGCCACGCAATCTCCATAGACAAACATTGGCAGTAGATTGGCCTTACTGAAGAGCTCAGTGACTTTCAACGTGGCACCGTCATAGGATGCCACCTTTCCAACAAGTCAGTTCGTCAAATTTCTGCCCTGCTAGAGCTGCCTCGGTCAACTATAAGTTATGTTATTGAGAAGTGGAAATGTCTAGGAGCAACAACGACTCAGCCGCGAAGTGGTAGGCCACACAAGCTCACAGAACGGGACCGCCGAGTGCTGAAGCGCGTAGCGCGTATAAATGGTCTGTCCTCGGTTGCAACACTCACTACCGAGGCCTCTGGAAGCAACATCAGCACAATAACTGCTCTTCGGGAGCTTCATGAAATGGGTTTCCATGGCCGAGCAGCCCCACACAAGCCTAATATTACCATGCGCAATGCCAAGCGTCGGCTGGAGTGGTGTAAAGCTCGCCGCCATTGGACTCTGGAGCAGTGGCAATGCGTTCTCTGGAATGATGAATCACGCTTCACGCAGCAGTCCAACAGACGAATCTGGGTTTGGCGGATGCCAGGAGAACGTTACTTGCCCCAATGCATAGTGCCAACTGTAAAGTTTGGTGGAGGAGGAATAATGGTCTGGGACTGTTTTTCATGGTTCGAGCTAGACCCCTTAGTTCCAGTAAAGGAAAATCTTAACACCGTATATGGCATACAAAGACATTGTAGATGATTCTGTGCTTCCAACTTTGTGGCAATAGTTTGGGGAAGGCCCTTTCCTGTTTCAGCATGACAATGCCCCCGTGCACAAAGCAAGGTCCATACAGAAATGATTTGTTGAGATCGGTGTAGAAGAACATGACTGGCCTGCACAGAGCCCTGACCTCAACTCCATCGAACACCTTTGGGATGAATTGGAACGCCGACTGCAACCCAGGCCTAATCGCCCAACATCAGTGCCCGACCTCACGAATGCTCTTGTGGCTGAATGGAAGCAAGTCCCAGCAGCAATGTTCCAACATCTAGTGGAAAGCCTTCCCAGAAGAGTGGAGGCTGTTATAGCAGCAAAGCGGGGACCAACTCCATATTAATGCCCATGATTTTGATTTTGGAATGAGATGTTCGACGAGCAGGTGTCCACATACTTCTGGTCATGTAGTGTGTTGCATTCCATTTTAAATATAATTCATTTGTTCTGTGCTCCATATGCGGAATGAGAGAGAGAGAAAGAGAAGGGCAGATGAGGGAGAGAAAGATGGAGATTTTTCCTACTGTATGTTTTCAGATCAGTGCAGATGAGGAAGAGGGGTCAAGAAGAGGTGGTCACTTTAGACTATTGAGATGCACCCAAAGTCTTTTTCTATTGGAAAGTACTCTGCATCCAAGATGGACATGATTTGAACAGCTGGCATATGAAGCAGGTTGGCCTGAAAGCAAACCCTCACTCTGCCAACAGACCATCAGGGAAACATTTTCAGTTTGAGTACCAACAGAATAAAAACCAACATACTGACATGATTCCTAAATGACTGCCTTCTGGACCAAGGCAAACAAATCATGGACAGGCCATGTTCAAACTGTCCATCAGAGCTGTGTGTGTGTGTGTGTGTGTGTGTGTGTGTGTGTGTGTGTGTGTGTGTGTGTGTGTGTGTGTGTGTGTGTGTGTGTGTGTGTTAACTCATAACAGGTGAATGGGAAGAGAGACAGAGAGGAGAATCCTATCCTACCAGAGCGTAACAGGCAGGAGGGCACGGTTTCATACGAACAGTACCGTCCATTAAAGTGGTGTGTGAATGTGTGCGTGCTAGGGAACAGTATCTCTGACCCTTCACTCCTCTTCAAACTCACTCTTTCCTCAGCCTCTCACTCGGAGCTTGATTTAAAAAGATGAAAAGTGCCTAGCTCACAGAGGTCTGAAAGCCTTTCAGGAGGGGATCTGTTTTTTTAATAGTCTCATTCAGAGTCTGAAGGGTTCCGCGTTGTTCCAGTCAGTCCCTGAGCTAGGTTTGGGGAGGAGGTTGCCATTTAGCCAACTGCAGGGGGTGTCGTTGAGAAAATGCTGGGGTAGCAGAGTCTAAAGTGGGCTGTTAAAAACCTGTCGATGGAAGCTCACACAGAGCCTCATGAAGTATTGAACAGGTGCTTCAGCATTATACACATGCACGCACACACATGCACATCCAATCCGGTCGTGCGTGCATGTGTCAGCCCTTTAAAACTCAAACAATACGACTGCTTCTCTTTTACAACCCTGCCTGTGAGAAAACCGACGGAACAAGAGCGGAAACCGTCTATAGTTGCACCAATTGAAACCCAGTCTGTGTCTACATCAGTCCATTTCTGAAGAGGCTTTTATTAAAGCACTCCAAGCAGCTTTATGGCTTCCTGATAACGCTCGTAAACTGATACAGATGCGGGATGTTGAAGTGGGATGATTCTCATCAAAGCTATTTTTCCAGAGCAATCATTTCAGCTCATAAACACTCTCCTAGGATGGATATCTCCTTGTTTATAGTCCCGATGATGGCTCCATGGAAGAGCAGTAACACAAAAAGAGAACTCACATGGACACTTAGCATTGATTTGAAAAGACTGAGGTGGCAAAAAGGTAAATGAATGCTTCCCTATTGTAAGTAAATGGAGTAAATGCAAGCTAGGTCCAATGTAAACGATCTACACTACAGTAATACAAAGACACATGATTCGCATATAGCCTACAGTATAGATTTAAATTGCATATTTGTTTTTTTGTAAACACTGTGAAACACTGTAGGCTACATTTTGTAGAATATATGAATATAGTTTAGCCAGCATACACAGCTCCTGATGAACTGTGAAGTTGTTTGCTGACATTGGCCTGTCTAGAGTATTGCCCCCTGTCACTCACACACACACACACACACACACACACACACACACACACACACACACAGTCATCCCAACACTGAACTGTTTAAATGTTCTAACTTCAACTGCCACTTGAGCTCCGCTAACCCCTCTCAGGGAGGCCGAGGTGTGAACCACACTAAACATCACAACATGTCTGTGTGTGTCTGTGTCTCTGTGTGTGTGTCCCTCTCTGAGAAACGGCGGGGTCCCCTGTGTGGGTGCGCTGACAGGCCAACTAGCAACCCCTCATCTTTCCCTGTTGACGGCTGTGTGTGTGTGTGTGTGTGTGTGTGTGTGTGTGTGTGTGTGTGTGTGTGTGCGACCTGCCAACGTGGGTAGCTGTCCGTGATGACACAACCAATCCTCTGACCACTTGACCACCCACAATGCCCCACTGTGGGCTGGTGGCGTTCAAGGGCTTTGTGTAAACATGAGGACCATGTTTGTTTTCCTCTTTCCCGCTCCATGACTGTTCTCTACTGTTTCAGTTTCTTTGTTCCTCTTCTCTGTACTCTGTCTGTGTCTCTTGTCCGTCTCTGTGCACTAAGGTAACTAACTTTAAGAGGCAGCAGAGCAGGTGGAGAAGGCTGGCTGGTGTTGTGTTGTAAACAGACCAGGGGGACCCCAGGCCCTGTCTGACAGTAAGGTCACACCTTTCACACACCAGGAACAAACACAAACAGTTCACTGAAGAGGCAACAGAACAAAGCTAACTTTGCTTTGAGCACTTTGACTCACCCACAGTTTGACCACTGCTACTGGCACCTCTTTAACTGGACCCCAATGAACCCATAAAGGACTTTAGTTTCAGTGGAACAGATGGAATTACAGTACAACAGAAAAAGTAAGCTAGACCCCCACTTGAAAAAAGCAGTGGAAGTTACTTAGTTACATCAATTTATCATACAGCATAAAAATTGAGATAATTCTATCATATCAAAAATGAAGGGAGGGTTGGGAGCTTGGTGCCTTTTAGAACTGTCTGGAAAAGTTGAAATTCAGCCCAAGATCAATATTTCCACTTTACCCCCTAGTCAATTTCCAAACGTAAAAATCTATGAGATAGCTTCCCCATCTCTCCCTCTTACACACTAGAGATCAACTACCGTCCACTTTGGAACAACGACTCTGGACATAAAAACAGCGTCTTACACTGTAGCTGGGAACAAAGACACACAGAGGGAGATCTGACAATAGCCCATCCTCACACACACACACTCCCATCTCCCTCTATCAATGTCATCAACCCTGACGATACCGGCGTTAGGTAGAATCTGCATGGGCGATCATTACTACGGTGATTGATCCCATGATTCCCCGTGGAGCGTGAATCACAAAGCAAAAATTGCCTGTCATTTGCATGATGCCCTCAGCACTTAGTTTCCTAGGAGATTGTGTGTGTGCATGTGTGTGCGGAAGTGCACGTTAGAATCACAGCAGACACACACACACACACACACACACACACACACACACACACTATCATGGCTTAGAGATGAATATGAGTAGTTCTTGTAGACCTATCCCTGAGGATCAATAGTGCTTTGTAAAGTGTCAAACAGAGGGATATCAAATGCTACTTTGGAAGAAAACCAGCCATATTAGCCCTTATCACAAAGCAGGCTATCATTTCACCACACTGGAGACAAGCACAATCAATGGTGTACTGGAGTTACCCTGCATAGACATCCATTGAAATCCAGGACATCTTACCATCCAACTGCTTAAATTTGGCACAATCAGCCCTCACCTCTCCATTGTAGTATACTGTGATATGCAGCGGATTGTCTGGTGAGTGTTCTGGCACAAAAGCTCTGGTGTGCATCAGCAGGTAGCTGCTATAAATTGGTGGCGCATGGCCCATGGAGTGATTAGTCCCAATAGACCTTATTAATGTAGTGTTTGAATGCATTTTATTCCGACACTCAAAGCTATTTTCCCTGTGCCAACCAACGTATGTTAACACAGAGGGTTGAGTTGAAGAGGATTATCTTATATCTTATAAATAGACCACATATAGAAGTTTCCCAATGTCAAAGTATAGTCCTCGCTAAACCTCTCTATTGGATTGTTTTGTTGACAAGCCTTCAGAATTTACTCCTCCTATCCACATGAATAGCATGTGTGTGTACTTTACGAGCCTTTAGAGAGAGCCACCTCCATTCTCTGTCGACATGAGCAGTGTTTATGGACAAAGAGCTGGCTAGAGCACAGAGCTCTTTAACAACCAACGAGAGATCAAGCTAACAGAGTTGACTTTTCTGTCGGCATGGACATTTCTCAAGCCTCCAACCTTGTACTTCTTTGAGAGGATATTGATCGAGTTTGTGTTGATTAGAAAGGCAGGTCTTTGATGTTAATCTTGGAACTATTACAAGTCTGGCTAACTCTAGACATTGCTAAGACTCTGTATAGCACAGTTAAGCTTTGGGGGGGGAAAGTGTAAACCAATGCAAAATGATGCCATGGCCCATGAAAAACCCATGTAATCTTGGTGTGTGTGTGTGTGTGTGTTCCCCTTTACCCTCTACCTCAAAGACAATAGTCAGTCGAAACATCTAACTTTTATGTTTCCAACACACACACACACAAAATGGTGAAACTTTCCAAATACAATTTTTCTAGCTTGACAGATGACTGAACCAAGTCCGAACGGCAAGTGATTCTATTTTTAAAACGATCTGATCATGGATTTTAAAGAGCTACCATCATTTCCTCGCCACTTCATGATTAAAGTCGCACCCTTACATTCAATTCAAGGAGATTTAAAACTCAGTTGAATAAATAGTGTTACAGTGCAGCACTATATAAATATATATATACACACATATATATATATATATACACACACACACATATGTACACACACACAGTGCATTCGGAAAGTATTCAGATCCCTTGACTTTTCCATATTTTGGTAGGTTACGGCCTTATTCTAAAATTGATTAAATTGTTGTTTTTTTTCCCTCGTCAATCGACACACAATACCCCATAATGACAAAGCAAAAACACGTTTTTAGAAATGTTTGCTAATGTATTAAAAATAAAAAACGGAAATATCACATTTACATAAGTATTCAGACCCTTTACTCAGTACTTTGTTGAAGCACCTTTAGCAGCAATTACAGCCTCGAGTCTTCATGGGTATGACGCTATAAGCTTGGCACACCTGTATTTCTCCCATTCTTCTCTGCAGATCCTCTCAAGCTCTGTCAGGTTGGATGGGGAGCGTCACTGCATAGCTATTATCAGGTCTCTCCAGAGATGTTAGATCAGGTTCAAGTCGGGCTCTGGTTGGGCCACTCAAGGACATTAAGAGACTTGTCCCGAAGCCACTCCTGCGTTGTCTTGGCTGTGTGCTTAGGGTCGTTGTCCTGTTGGAAGCTGAACCTTCGCCCCAGTCTGAGGTCCTGAGCGCTCAGGAGCAGGTTTTCATCAAGGATCCCTCTGTACTTTGCTCCGTTCATCTTTCCCTCAATCCTGACTAGTTTCCCAGTCCCTGCAGCTGAAAAATATCCCCACAGCATGATGCTGCCACCACAATGCTTCACCGTATGGTGCCAGGTTTCCTCCAGGTTTCCTCCAGAAGTGACGCTTGGCATTCAGGCCAAAGAGTTCAATCTTGGATTCATCAGACCAGAGAATCTTGTTTCTCATGGTCTGAGAGTCCTTTAGGTGCCTTTTGGCGAAATTCCTTCGACTTCATGGCTTGGTTTTTGCTCTGACATGCACTGTCAACTGTGGGACCTTATATAGACAGGAGTGTGCCTTTCCAAATCATGTCCAATCAATTGAATTGACCACAGGTGGACTCCAATAACGTTGAAGAAACATCTTAAGGATGATCAATGGAAACAGGATGCACCTGAACTCAATTTTGAGTCTCATAGCAAAGGGTCTGAATACTTATCTCTTTTCTATTTTTTATAAATTTGCTAACATTTCTAAAAACCTGTTTTTGCTTTATCATTATGGGGTAATGTGTGTAGATTGATGAGGAAAACAATTAATTTAATCAATTTTAGAATAAGGCTGTAAAGTAATAAAATGTGGAAAAAGTCAAGGGGGCTGAATACTTTCCGAACGCACTGTGTATGTGTGTGTATATATATATATATATATATATATATATATATATATATATATATATATATATATATATATATATATATATATATATATATATATATATATATATATATATATATATATATATATACACACACATACATATATATATATACACATACATACATACATATATATACATATATATATATACATACATACACACACACACACACACACACACACACACACACACAACAAGTCAAAAGTTTGGACACACCTACTCATTCAAGGGTTTTTCTTTATTTTTACTATATAAAGAAAACCCTTGAATGAGTAGGTGTGTCCAAACTTTTGACTGGTACTATATATATATATATATATATATATATATATATATATATATATATATATATATATATATATATTATAGTACCAGTCATTATAGTACCAGTCAAAAGTATGGACACACCTACTGATTCAAGGGGTTTTCTTTATATTTACTATTTTCCAAATTGTAGAATAATAGTGAAGACATCAAAACTATGAAATAACACATATGGAATCATGTAGTAACCAAACAATAGTTAAACAAATCAAAATATATTTTATATTTGAGATTCTTCAAATAGCCACCCTTTGCCTTGATGACAGCTTTGCACACTCATGGCATTCTCTTAACCAGCTTCACCTGGAATGCTTTTCCAACATATGCTGAGCACTTGTTGGCTGCTTTTCCTTCACTCTGCCGTCCGACTCATCCACAACCATCTCAACAGGGTTGAGGTCGGGGGATTGTGGAGGCCAGGTCATCTGATGCAGCACTCCATCCCTCTCCTTCTTGGTAAAATAGCCCTTACAGAGCCTGGAGGTGTGTTGGGTCATTGTCCTGTTGAAAAACAAATGATAGTCCCACTAAGCCCAAATCAGATGGGATGGCGTATCACTGCAGAATGTTGTGGTAGCCATGCTGGTTAAGTGTGCCTTGAATTCTAAATAAATAACAGTGTCACCAGCAAAGCACCCCCACACCATAACACCTTCTCCTCCATGCTTTACGGTGGGAACTACACATGCAAAGACACGGCGGTTGGAACCAAAAATCTCCAATTTGGACTCCAGACCAAAGGACACATTTCCACTGGTCTAATGTCAATTGCTCGTGTTTCTTGGCCCAAGCAGGTCTCTTCTTATTATTGGTGTCCTTTAGTAGTGGTTTCTTTGCAGAAATTCGACCATGAAGGCCTGATTCCCACAGTCCCCTCTGAACAGTTGATGTTGAGATGTGTCTGTGACTTGAACTCTGTGAAGCATTTATTTGGGCTGCAATTTCTGAGGCTGGTTACTCTAATGAACTTATCCTCTGCAGCAGAGGTAACTCTGGGTCTTCCATTCCTGTGGTGGTCCTCATGAGAGCCAGTTTCATCATAGCGCTTCATGGTTTTTGCGACTGCACTTGAAGAAACTTTCAAAGTTCTTGACATTTTCCGTATTGACTGACCTTCATGTCTTAAAGTAATGATGGACTGTCGTTTCTTTTTGCTTATTTGAGCTGTTCTTGCCATAATATGGACTTGGTCTTTACCAAATAGGGCTATCTTCTGTATACCCCCCCCCCCCCCCCCCTACCTTGTCACAACACAACTGATTGGCTCAAACACATTAAGAAGGAAAGAAATTCCACAAATTAACTTTTAAGAAGGCACACCTGTTAATTGAAATGTATTCCAGGTGACTACCTCACGAAGCTGGTTGAGAGAATGCCAAGAGTGTGCAAAGCTGTCATCAAGGCAAAGGGTGGCTATTTGAAGAATCTCAAATATTACATTTTTTACATTTTAGTCATTTAGCAGACGCTCTTATCCAGAGCGACTTACAGGAGCAATTAGGGTTAAGTGCCTTGCTCAAGGGCACATTTACGTCATTTAGCAGACGCTTCTTATCCAGAGCGACTCACAAATTGGTGCATTCACCCTATAGCCAGTGGGATAACCACTTTACAAATATGAAATATATTTTGATTTGTTTAACACTTTTTTGGTTACTACATGATTCCATATGTGTTATTTCATAGTTTTGATGTGTTCACTATTATTCTACAATGTAGAAAATAGTAAAAATAACAAAAAACCCTTGAATGAGTAGGTGTGTCCAAACTTTTGACTGGTAGTGTAAATATATGCTAATACTAGATATTATCATAGAGCTAGGACTGAGCCTGTCTTGACTTAGGAGAAAATGTCCTCCGAGACAGGGTCAATTTACTGCAAGATTATATCCATTTACACATTGATTCTATAGAAACTTCCCCTGTTCCAGTGGATAGAACCTACGGTCCGGCAGTACACGGTTTCTGTTATGGAGGAGAGACAAAGGCCTACGCTCTAAATGTGTAAGCTTAGATCAATGTGAGTGTGTGTGTTCCCCAGTAGCAGGCAGTCTTAGGGGTACTTTCAATTACCCAGGGTTACAGAGGGACTATTAACCTGCTAAACTACAACACACTAAAGAAATACACACACACACACACACACACACACACACACACACACACACTTATAGGATATTTACTAGAAAAACAGTAATTAAAACATCAAACAGTAACACACACACACGCCTGGGCCTGAAACAGGTGTGTGTTCTACCTCCCATAGAGACAGTGATACATTCTGTCACCCTCTCACTTCCCTTCCTTTCCTATGCAGCTGAAATCTACACCGCATCCCCTCTGCCTTATCAGTGTCACCATAGGTCGGAAAAGCCTGGGGCTAGCCTGAAACCAGCAGCCCCCTCTGCCCTCACACCCTCTGGGCATGTGGTCCCGGCCTGACAGGGCCTAATGATTAGAGCTAGAGGCGGGCCGCGGGGCAGGTGACAACCTCAGGAATTAGGAGAGTGCACACACATGCTTTCAAGACCTATATTAACAAATACAGACACAGGCAAACATACACACATTTATTCAGAAGGACTGTAAGAGCAGCAGAGAATCAGTAGTGTGCAGGCGTGTGACAGGGCCAGGGGCAGGGAATCATAGGCCTGTTCCATTGGGTAGTCAGACCAGAGCTCATCCATAGAGATTATGCAGGAGGGAGGAGAGTGAGTGATGGGAGGACCTGAACAGGAAATATACTGTATTCATACAGAGAGAGCGCTGGGGTAGAGAGCTAGCTATGGAAGCTGCTTACCTAGAGACATAATATAGGGCTGGAGTAGACAGGTAGCACCTTGGGATGTCTTACTTATACATATACAACATCCAGCAAGCAGGTGAATATGAGAAATGCGCTGAATATGAGAAATGTAGCCTATTCCCATATTGTGTCTGTATTCTCCAGTGTGTAGCTACAATCACACCGTACATAATATATCCAGCATGCTCTCACTGTGTCCGTTTCAAACTCACAGCCCCAGTGCAGTTGTTACAGAATATCTCAATAGTATGTATGTATACAGTGGTGTACATGTGTGATACATACAAAATAGAGGGATAGGGGAGAACAAGGGAGAGACAAGACAGAGATAGAGGGAGGGAGCAGGAGAGAGAGGGAGTGGGTGATGGTGTACTGTAAATGTAAGGGATAAACGCTGACGTTTTGTACATTACCTTGGAAATAATTGACGATGCAGCGGGGACGAGGCAGAGCGGAGTTCATTTTTTCCGGGGCGTTAATTTTTCCGAGGTAATGTACAGAACGGAGGCGTTTATCCTGCTTATACCACAGTTGCCAAAGAAAACAATACTAAACCGCACATTTGCTAGTAGAAATGACATTCATACTTTTTCCATCCTTCCACCAAACCTGATTGTTAGTCCGTTGCCAGAGACGTGACCCAATTGTTAATTATTTTTGTTGTGTTGCCATGCTGTCTGGCAATGTTCTTCTTTCTTTATAGCTAGCTAGCCAACTACAGCTGACACAGTCACGTCAACCTCTTCAGCCAGAATATAAGCAAAGTAGCTGCATTTGCGTTTTTTAAGCTGTTTAATAGTAAAATTCATTTGGATACATCCATAACAATGAGCTAATGATGCACGATTTTGCCTGGCATAGAAAAGTTTGCCTTCTTGTCAGGACTGTTCATTACGAGGAGACCGCATTGGATATCAAAAACTCTAGGCTAGAAGCTAGCTAAATAGTTTTTTGCTAGCAAACATGCCAATTTGACAACCAAATTCAACAATATCCGTTGCTGAAAACAGGTGGCCAAACTAGAAACATGTGGGAGGATTTGACAGCATAGCGCCACTTGCGTCATGCCTGAAACATTGAAGGACCGGAGAAATTCAAGTTCATCCCATCACAAACCACATTAGGTAATCAGATGTCTCTGCAAAAACAAAGTAATGCTAGCTCGCTAGGTACGTTTTTCCTCATGGGACCTGCGCTTACAATGTATTCAATATCAGTTTGTGTAGCTGTTGGTTTAGCTTTCTGTAACTTTGTAGCAAGTACAGTCTGCAGGTGCAGTGCTTTATATTGCGTCATGATTAGGTGTCCTGTATATCTGGTTTTAGAATAATATAATGCCCTTCTAGACTATCAGAAACGAGTATTCAACAATGCTGTGGTATAATTTGCAATATAACCTCTGAGATTTCAACATGAATCCACAGATACTGTCCATTTCTTCCAAACACAACGGGCTGGAGACAATTAGACTATTATCTCTCCCATAACTGTTACAGCTGACAATGAATGGGAATGGGCAGCTGTTAAACTGGAGAGTGCACCATTAACATGGCCTGCACAGCAGCTAATGGACTCTCTCGTGTGTGTGTGTGTGTCTAATTAGCGAATGCTATCACAATTGGACCTAGGGTCATTCATTTACTGCCATATTGGCCATGTCAATTCTAATGCTATGTCAGCAAACAAATGTCTTGGAAAAGATTGACTTGTGTGTGTGGCGAAACACTGGCGAATGTGCAGAGGTTAAACGTGTGAGTTGGAGACATTTCTATCATAAAAGTAATGGCAATACAAATGAAAGTAATGGCAATACAAATGAAAGTATGAAAATGTATGCACTCACTTACTGTAAGTCGCTCTGGATAATAGCGTCTGCTAACTGACTAAAATGTAAAAAATGAAAGTATTGGCACCACAATGACACTGTCCCTAACCTGTCCTAAACTTATGGAAAATACCAAACTGACCTTGGATCAGTTTCATTTCAACCGCGGTTCACAGGATTGAAACAGAGCGGAACACAGGGAGGGGAGAGACATAGACAGAGAAAGAGAGAGACAGAGAGAGATGGACAGGAGCCAGGGATCAGTCTAGACACTAATACACATGAGACACACAGGCTTTATTGGTACCGTAACACACTATACACACACTCACATATTTAGACAGTAAGTCATGGCAATGGGTTTATTGTATTGGCGGTGTGTGTGCGTGCGTGTGTTTGTGTGTGTGTTAGAGCTGGGATGATAAACGGAAAATTCTCGACACTGACCATACCGATCACTTTGACATGAAATAAGTTTGCGTATATGGATGATTGTTAATGGGACAATTGATGGCTACAACCATCAAACTAGTAGTAGTAGTTTAAAGGATAATCTTTAAAAAATGTGGTGCACATTCATATTATAAACTTAGCGTTTATTGTTATTGCATCAATTCAGGCAATATATCACGATATGGATTTGTTTCCCATATCGCCCAGGTCTAGTGTGTATGTGTGTGTGTGTGTGTGTGTGTGTGTGTGTGAGAGAGAGAGAGAGAGCGCACCCTAACAATCTGGACCTACAGTAACTGCTCAAGGAAAAGGCTTGTACAGACTATCTACTGTACGTAAGGCTCACACTATAACATAGACATTTCACTCTGTTTCTCTGGAGGTTTGCACTATAGACCCAACAAATAAACCACTGACAAGATACACAGACAAGCTAACATACTGCATGATGTCGGCTATACATACTAGTAGGTGTGTGTGAGTGTTTGTGTGTGAGAGAATAACATGTACGCCCTTTAGTACACTAAGCAGGCTTACCCCATCCAGAGACTGATAATGATGAAAAGACACAAAGGAAAGAGGGATGGAGAGAGGGAGTCTTAAAGACGGCATTAGAGGGATGCATAAAAATCTAATATTATGGGATAGGCCCACTGGGGAGACGGCCCAGCGGGGGTTGTCATAGAGATATGGTATCCGTGGGGATCTGTGTGATGTGGGAAGGAGGAGCAGCAAAAGGCCTACACTCAGAGACAATCCTGCTCAAAACACACAGAGATATATACACACCGAGGCAAACACACACACTCAGACAGGAATGCACTCACTTATATGAAAAAAGTCCCAGGGTTTTTTCTGGATCATAAAGGGTCTAAGAGAAGATTTGAGGCCCCCATCTTGGCGGTGTAGGCGGTGTAAATTTCTCCATGGAGCTGAGATTAGGGATGTTACAAATGTATTTTTTCCCGTAATGTTGAAACAGACATTTTTTTATCGTTTAAAACAATCTACCGCAGTCCTGGCTGCCTACTTATCAGCAAAGTCAGAGCTAGGGGGCGGCGCGGGGGGGGGGGGGGGTCAAGTGCAAGGCTTGGTTCAGGAAAGTGTTTTCCTGAACCAACGGCACTCATCTTAGTTCTTTCTCCCACCCACTCAGTAACGATGTTAATAATAGTAATAAGTAGTTAATGCCGTTTTAAAGCTGAAACAGGAAAACAGCTCCAGACCGTGTAGCTCAGTTGGTAGAGCATGGCGCTTGCAACGCCAGGGTTGTGGGTTCGATTCCCACGGGGGGCCAGTATGAAAAAATGTATGCACTCACTAACTGTAAGTCGCTCTGGATAAGAGCATTTGATAAATGACTAATTATAATTTTTTTATATTCCTCCTCCACCACACTTTACAGTTGGCACTATGCATTGGGGCAGGTAGCATTCTCCTGGCATCCGCCAAAACCAGATTCGTCCGTCGGACTGCCAGATGGTGAAGCGTGTTTCATCACTACAGAGAACACGTTTCCACTGCTCCAGAGTCCATTGGTTGCGAGCTTTACACCACTCCATACGACACTTAGCATTGCGCATGGTGATCTTAGACTTGTGTGCAGCTGCTCGGCCATGAAAACCAATTTAATGAAGCTCCCGACAAACAGTTATTGTGCTGCCGTTGCTTCCAGAGGCAGTTTGGAACTCGGTAGTGAGTGTTGCCACCGAGGACAGACCATTTTTATGCGCTACGTGCTTCAGCACTCGGCGGTCCCGTTCTGTGAGCCGTTGTTGATCCTAGACGTTTCCACTTCACAATAACAGCACTTACAGTTGACTTGGGCAGCTCTGGCAGGGCAGAAATTTGACGAACTGACATGTCGGAAAGGTGGCATCCTACGATGGTGCCACGTTGAAAGTTACTGAGCTCTTCAGTAAGGCCATTCTACTGCCAATGTTTGTCTATTGATATCGCATGGCTGTGTGCTCGATTTTATACACCTGTCAGCAACAGGTATACATTATTAACCTCCTTTTCTGTTGATTGGGGCCTGGTTTCTCTAGAGACCACAAGTGTGAAGCATCAGTCTGCACACACACACACAGCCAGGGCCCATAAAGTCTGGATTATTTACAATACATGACTAATGTAGAGGGGTTAAGACTTTGATATGGCCCCCGTGGACACTTCGATGCTCTAATCCTGCAGCAGCCTGCCCTGCACCAAACCCATACTTTATGAGGCTGGAACACGAGCACACACAGACACACACACACACACACTGCAGGAGGATGGAGAACACACACATATACAGAACTCATCTCCTCTCCTGTGTGTGTGTGTGTGTTATTTATTTCCCGTAGCCTGCAGGTAGCTGTGGAATTGGTACTCAGTGGTGTTCAAGGTTGCTAACTGCATTTAGCTCCAACACCAATCAATACAGGTGGGGGGTGAGGGTAGGGCTGTTACGGTTTATGACCGCAGTCAAATTCCACGTGACCGTTGAGTCACGGTCACTAGGCTTCTCCAAAACTGCGCTCTGATGCCTCTGGTGGTCTTTAGTAGCCTACCAAACATGCTAAAGGCCAGTCGCTAATGTTCGGTACTCAGTGTTCTATTGTCCCTCTAATCACTCTGACATCAATGCAAATGCGATCGAAAATCTAAATCAAACACTTCATGAGAGCCCTGGCATTCAGAGCTTGAGCAGAATAGGATTGCCTGTTGCGTAGAGAGAGCCAGCCCCTCATAGCTGGTTGATGCATGGAATGAAATAAGTGTTCCTATAAGCCCATGTTGCGCAGCATTTCTATAGGCTATGCTATGCAATTGACTGAGAAAATAGAGTTTTAATGGCCTTTCTTAAAATGAGGATCCCATCAGCTTTCTATAGGCTAGGCATACTATCCTTATTTATCACCTTTCCTAATGTTAAGCACATTGCTTCACTTTACAACCGGAGTAGCCTACCTGGAAAATGAACCACGGGAAAAGCATCCTCCATTAGCTAGCTCCTGAGTGGCGCAGTGGTCTAAGGCACTGCATCGCAGTGCTAACTGTGCCACTAGAGATCCTGGTTCGTATCCAGGCTCTGTCGCAGCCGGCCGCGACCAGGAGACTCATGGGGCGGTGCACAATTGGCCCAGCGTCGTCCAGGGTAGGGGAGGGAATGGCCGGCAGGGATGTAGCTCAGTTGATAGAGCATGGCGTTTGCAACGCCAGGGTTGTGGGTTCGATTCCCACGGGGGGCCAGTATAAAAATATATATATAAAAAAATAAAATAATGTATTCACTAACTGTAAGTCGCTCTGGATAAGAGCGTCTGCTAAATGACTAAAATATAAATAAAAATATAAAATATAAATATAAATATAAAATAAATATAAATATATATATAAATATAGCTATTCAGGTGCATATGGATGACGTCTTTTTTTTACCCTCCCCTGTTCCAGCAGGTGCATGATAATGGCCCATTCTAAATCAAAACTAATTTCACTCAATTCATATTATTTAGTATATGTAAAGACAAGATTAAGTTGAGAATAGTCTGATGGGTGAGAATATGATCACTTGTGAATTATGCCCAGCGTGTGCAGTCTAAGGCAAATCATAGTCATATGCATCATGTAGCCTAGCCCATAGGCCTATATGTTTTGATAAGGTTTGTACCACAACTAAATTGGCCAAATAACTACAAACATAGCCTAAATGCCCAAGACCCCCTGGAATATGGTTGGAGAGCCCATAGCCTACCTAGTGAAACAGAGCCTAGTGTTCTTATCGCCAGTTTTGACTGGCCACTATTTAAAAGAGGACCCCAGATTTCTCGTGCTGCTATATTTATTGGTCAATTCTTAAAATTAAGCACATTTATCTGCTTTTCAACCGGTGTAGCCTACCTGGCATATTAAAAACTTAACCGGACATAACCTCCATTCGCTATTCGAGTGCAGGCTACGAATGACATGTTTTTTTAGTAGGCTATATGTAAATACCAGATTAGATTGAGAATAGTTTGATGGGTGAGCATATTTACAAGTGCTTGTCAAATTGTGAATGCGAGACTGATGAAGTGTGAGCGCTTGCCTTTCATGTGAATTTTTTCAAATCATCATGCATCGAATCATGCAGCCTTAGAACCTATTAGAAATCAAAACATATAGCCTAACATTTGTATCACAACTAAAGCTGCATAAACGACTCAGAATATGCTATTCTATTCTTCTGAATAGGCTACATTTTCTTCATATCATAATGTTTCTTTAGACCTGCCTAAAATAAATAATGGATTTATTGTGATGGTGTAGGGCAGGCTATATCAAATGGATTTATTAGACTTTTTAAAATGTAGATGTTCCAAAAGATCCACATCAGTGGCTTGTAGGCTATCCGTGGAAGCCAGAGATGCTAAATGTGTTTATGTTGATTAACGGTCAATTACCGTGAGACCGGCAGTTATTTGCATGACAATCACCAGCTAACAAAATGTCATGACCACCACAGCCCTAGTCGAGGGGCGTCTCTACCACAGCACACCCCACCACAACATGCTCCACCACAACACGCTCCACCACAACACACTCCGCCACAACACGCTCCGCCACAACACGCTCCGCCACAACACGCTCCGCCACAACACGCTCCACCACAACACGCTCCACCACAACACGCTCCGCCACAACACGCTCCGCCACAACACGCTCCGCCACAACACGCTCCGCCACAACACGCTCCGCCACAACACATACATGCTCAAAGGAACTGAGACGTATCTGCACACTCACAGACACCAAAATACACACACAGACATTACGTGGAGCCAAGGGCAGGGAGCGAGTCATGTTTCTACACTCATATACAAATACACACACATGCCCTCTAGGAACAACAAACAAGAAGAACAACAATGGATGGGGAACACGAAAGGAGAGAAAGCAGAGGTGGATCGCTGGTGGGCTTTTAAGACGGGGAATAAAAGGTCCCTTTGGAAAGAAGGTTCCTACGGTGTTTAACCTTGTGTGGGCACTCAGAGGGGACTGATTAAACCGTAACACAAATACAGACATTTACAAAGCCTAGGGGACCCATAACATGGAAGCAACTCAAGGGACACAATGAAAGGCAGCTTGTAGAAAGTGTGACTGCACCTACTGTACACGGGGAGAGAGAGAGGAAGTCCAGTCAAATACAACACAATCGTTGTATGTTCCCACATAGTCTGCCTGCAATACCGCAACTAAACCATACGGGAGCATACAACAACCTGTACAACTACAGCAGAGAGTAATCATCTTTAGCTTACAATTCCACCGGACTCAGGGACCCTCCTAAATCACCATGGTAACAGAGCAGACACAGCAACTCAGCACGTCTCGCTCCCTCACCAGGTGTTGTACAGATTGGTAAAGGAGGTATGAAAAAGCGAGAGAATAAAGAAAAAGGAGCTCTACATTATCGATGTGTCGCAGAGCAAATGGAGAAAGATGATTTCATGTGGATGGTTGTGGACTGTAGCTATGAAACATGCATGGGTTCTTTCTGGGCGGATGAATGTTTGATGGATGAAGTGAAACAATGAAGGTGGAGATCGGAGAGGTCAAAGGTCAGAGGAGTGAACGTTCTCCAATATCTCATTCCCTCCTGATGGATAGTAGCCTAACCAACAGAACAGGGCCAACTGTATGACTGAACACATGTTTATTTCTAGCATTACACACTGAGGAGGCTACTCAAAACACTTATGGTAAAAATATCAGGATTCAGCTTAATCTTTAGAGTGCAAAACATAAATAGTTCATGCCCCAGTTAAGTGTGTGAGAAAAATAAGTGAGACAAATAAGAACTTGGTTTGACTTCGTGTGAGTTAGACCACGCACCTTGAAACTCTCCCAGTCCACAGCACTGGGGTATAGTCTACTAATTATGGCCATGCCTGTAAGCCAAACCCACCTCGCTTCTCTGCTTCTCACCTTCAAAACATCAGCGGACGACACTCTGATAATGGGTTTAAAACCCCCTTTCAGAATCATTCAAATGAAAATAGGAACAACTTTGGTGGATTTCTAAAGATTAAAAACCTTTTAGTGTTACTTTTGGTTGAGTTCCTCCAACAATCAAATTTTCACTGAGGAGAGGACCGTGCCAGGTAGATCACATCTGGGGCCCAAGGGAGAGAGAGAAAGAAAGGGAGGAAGAAAATGGTAGAAAAAGGTGGGGAGGAAGAGAGAAATGGAGAAAGAAAAGAGGGAGAGAGAGAGAGAGAGGGCAAACCCAATGGTCACTTCTATCAAATCACATTCAGAGTATTTCTAGTCACCTCCGTAACCATTAAAGCTAGGTGTCATACAGTACCTAAGAGAGAGAAAGTGCGAGAGAGAGAGAGATGAAAGCGCAGAGAGAGAGAAACAGAGGGGAGATGGGAGAGAGGGTGATCACGGTTGGACTAAAACAAAGGAGCATTACCATAAAGGAGTAGGCCTAATCACTGACATAAAAGCTTCTCCCGCTGAGTTAAAGTGCTTTGGAGAAACAACAGAATGGGAAAAAAACTAGGAAAGTGAAATTAGCGTAGCAACTACTGGCTTGTTTGACAGCTACGGCTGAGAAAGCAATGTGTCTTTAGCTGATGGAAGGGAAAAAGAACAAGGGGGAGAGAGGAAGAGAGTGGGGGGAAGGAATGGAGAGAGCGTGTATAGGAGAGAGTGACAGAGAGAGAAAGTCAGAGGGTGAAAGAGCAAGAAAATCAGCAAGCCCAAAGGGCTCTTTCTGTCCATTTCTGCATCATTCTCTCCTATTAGTGCTGCTCTTCCGGCTGTCCAAACACTGCTGAAGCCTAATAAAGCCTGAACACAGACACACTCTCACACACACACACTGTTGAATAAAAACCTGACTCTCTAATGGCCATCAGGGGAAGAGTATTTCCACTCCGCTTTTAAAACTGCTCTACACACACACACGACCTCCAGCCACACCGTACTCACCCAAAACCTCAGACATTTTAAATTGACAATATTTGGGTTATTTGTCATATTTTTTCAAAAGAGATTTTCCATTTTCCAACCATTTGGAGGGTAATGATAAACATCTAAAACTTCAAAAAAGCATTTTCAGGACAACGTACTGTAGATACCGGCATGTATTCAAACCACTGTATCACTATAATGGAAAGTTGGTGGAGAGAGTTTCACTAAGATGGAGAAGTACAGGTAACTGCCAAAATAAAGGAAACACCAATATAACGTTCCTTAATAGGGCATTGGGCCACCACGAGCCACTTGGCATAGATTCTACAAGTGTCTGTGACTATTGAAGGGATGCGACACCATTCTTCCATGAGAAATTCGATCATTTGGTGTTTTGCTGATGGTGGTGGAAAACGCTGTCTCAGGCGCCACTCCAGAATCTCCCATAAGTGTTCCATTGGGTTGAGATCTGGTGACTGAGACGGCCATGGCATATGGTTTACATCGTTTTCATGCTCATCAAACCATTCAGCGACCACTCGTGCCCTGTGGATGGGGGCAATGTCATCCTATGGGGGCATAGCCATGGTAGCCAAAATATTTAATACATGACCCTAAGCATGATGGGATGTTAATTGCTTAATTAATTATTGAACAACACCTGTGTGGAAGCACCTGCTTTCAATATACTTTGTATCCCTAATTTACTCAAGTGTTTCCTTTATGATGGCAGTTACCAGTATAACGCCACATGTAGTTTCAGAAGGAAATACTGTTGAAAGTTTAGTTTTACTAGGGTGGTTAGAAACCAAGCTATGACAAAGGCATTGGTCGAAATGTGTTTGCGTGGCTATGCCTTTTCTCTGAACAAAGAAATCTATAGGCTAAATATTCATTTTCTGTTGTGGTCAATGTGAATGATTGTGCCCAACACTCCAAAAACTATGTTGGTGGTTCAAAATGTATTTATATTATATTTTATTTTTAATGCATGGATTAACAGCACCAGTCTCGTGCCTGTCTTACTTATGGTAGCACAAGGGATTCTACTCTTATGGTCCCGTCTAGAAAAAGGTAGATACTGGAATCCACACTATTATGCATGACTAGGTACTACTAATTTTCTGTAAGCAGAGTCGGGTTGTCTAGTGTGTACTAGCTATGAATCAGGATGAAAGGGAGTAATGTTTGAAGTCCTTCATCAATCTGCCACTGCAAACAATTAGAGAGGAGGAACTTCTTGATGCAATTAAAGCCTTTACGTCCGGGAAAACTCCAGGGCTGGATGGTATTATTAGCATGTTTAACTCCTATGTAAATGGTAGATTATCAGACACTCAACAAGAAGGTCTGATTTCATTATTACTGAAACAGGTACAAGTGAGAAATATAAAGATCCAGTCCATTAAAAAAATTGGAGGCCCCTTACAAAACTTCTAGCAAAATGGATAGCGCATAGAATTAAAAAGGTACTGTCGGACATTATTCATCCTAATCAGACATGTTTTTTACATGGACGAAACATTGGAGATAATATAAGGCAAGTACTGGAAACAATAGAACACTATGAAAAATCTGGGAAACCAGGTCTGCTATTCATAGCGGACATTGAAAAGGCTTTTGATAAAGTATGACTGGAGTTTATATATAAATGCCTCTGGAACATTTCAATTTTGGAGAATGTCTTATAAAATGGGTTAAAATCATGTATAGTAACCCTAGGTGAAAAATAGTAAATAATGGCTATTTCTAAGAAGCCATTATGAGGAGTAAAACAAGGTTGTCCACTATCGGTATATTTACAGTGGGGGAAAAAAGTATTTAGTCAGCCACCAATTGTGCAAGTTCTCCCACTTAAAAAGATGAGAGAGGCCTGTCATTTTCATCATAGGTACACGTCAACTATGACAGACAAATTGAGAAAAGAAATCCAGAAAATCACATTGTAGGATTTTTAATGAATTTATTTGCAAATTATGGTGGAAAATAAGTATTTGGTCATCTACAAACAAGCAAGATTTCTGGCTCTCACAGACCTGTAACTTCTTCTTTAAGAGGCTCCTCTGTCCTCCACTCGTTACCTGTATTAATGGCACCTGTTTGAACTTGTTATCAGTATAAAAGACACCTGTCCACAACCTCAAACAGTCACACTCCAAACTCCACTATGGCCAAGACCAAAGAGCTGTCAAAGGACACCAGAAACAAAATTGTAGACCAGCACCAGGCTGGGAATACTGAATCTGCAATAGGTAAGCAGCTTGGTTTGAAGAAATCAACTGTGGGAGCAATTATTAGGAAATGGAAGACATACAAGACCACTGATAATCTCCCTCGATCTGGGGCTCCACGCAAGATCTCACCCCGTGGGGTCAAAATGATCACAAGAACGGTGATTAAAAATCCCAGAACCACACAGGGGGACCTAGTGAATGACCTGCAGAGAGCTGGGACCAAAGTAACAAAGCCTACCATCAGTAACACACTACGCTGCAAGGGACTCAAATCCTACAGTGCAAGATGTGTCCCCCTGCTTAAGCCAGTACATGTCCAGGCCCGTCTGAAGTTTGCTAGAGTGCATTTGGATGATCCAGAAGAGGATTGGGAGAATGTCATATGGTCAGATGAAACCAAAATATAACTTTTTGGTAAAAACTCAACTCGTCGTGTTTGGAGGACAAAGAATGCTGAGTTGCATCCAAAGAACACCATACCTACTGTGAAGCATGGGGGTGGAAACATCATGCTTTGGGGCTGTTTTTCTGCAAAGTGACCAGGACGACTGATCCGTGTAAAGGAAAGAATGAATGGGGCCATGTATCGTGAGATTTTGAGTGAAAACCTCCTTCCATCAGCAAGGGCATTGAAGATGAAACGTGGCTGGGTCTTTCAGCATGACAATGATCCCAAACACACCGCCCGGGCAACGAAGGAGTGGCTTCGTAAGAAGCATTTCAAGGTCCTGGAGTGGCCTAGCCAGTCTCCAGATCTCAACCCCATAGAAAATCTTTGGAGGGAGTTGAAAGTCCGTGTTGCCCAGCGACAGCCCCAAAACATCACTGCTCTAGAGGAGATCTGCATGGAGGAATGGGCCAAAATACCAGCAACAGTGTGTGAAAACCTTGTGAAGACTTACAGAAAACATTTGACCTGTGTCATTGCCAACAAAGGGTATATAACAAAGTAATGAGAAACTTTTGTTATTGACCAAATACTTATTTTCCACCATCATTTGCAAATAAATTCATTAAAAATCCTACAATGTGATTTTCTGGATTCTTTTTTTTTCATTTTGTCTGTCATAGTCGACGTGTACCTATGATGAAAATTACAGGCCTCTCTCATCTTTTTAACTGGGAGAACTTGCACAATTGGTGGCTGACTAAATACTTTTTTTCCCCACTGTATTTATTATGTCCATCGAGATGTTAGCTATTAAAATCAGATCCAACAATAATATCAAGGGATTAGACATCCAGGGCTTAAAAACAAAGGTGTCATTGTACACTAATGATTCATGTTCTCTCTTAAATCCACAATTTGGATCCCTCCACAGCCTCAAAGAGGATCTAGATACATTTTCTAATCTCTCTGGATTACAACCAAATTATGATAAGTGTACTATATTACGTATTGGATCACTAAAAAATACATTACCGTGTAGTTTACCAATAAAATGGTCTGGTGGTGATGTGGATATACTCGGTATACATATCCCGAAAGAAAGAAATGATCTCACTCCAATAAATGTTAATAGAAAGTTAGCATAAATAGATAAGATCTTGCTACCATGGAAAGGTAAATACCTGTCTATTTGTGGAAAAATCACCCTGATTAACTCTTTAGTAATATCCCAGTTTCAAAAAATAACAATAACAGTTTAAAAAAATTATATGAGAAACAATATTCCATTTTATTTGGAAGGGCAAGCCAGACAAAATTAAACGGGCCTATTTATATAACTAATATAAATTCAGAAGGCAGAAATTATTAAATATTAAAGCATTAGACCTCTCACTAGAGGCATCAGTCATACAAAAGTTATACTTAAATCCGAACTGGTTCAGTAAGAATGTCTCACCCTATGTTCAAGAATGGCCTTTTTCCCTTTATTCAGATTACAACCTCTCACTTTCAGTTATTTGAAAAGGAAATCATCTCCCAAATATCAATATTTCTAAAAACAGATATACTAATTGATAAAAAATGCATGATTTTTGATCAAAAAAATAAAATGATAATCTTCGTAAATTATATCATAGGCAGGACTGGTGGAGTTGTTGCACATGCAGCTAAAAAAAACATATGGAAATGTCTGCTCTTCCCAAAATTACAACCAAATAATTGCAGCATTACCGCAAAAATGGAAGAGGAAAGTGGAAGGGGGAAAAAAGTAAGGACCAAAAAATTGACATCCGTGCCATATAGATTACAAACTAGTTGGGAAGAGATTTTTGACGTACCGATTCCATGGCACATGGTTTATGAACTGATACGCGAAACGACGCCGGATTCAAAACTTTTCAGAATTTTTCAATTTAAATGATTATACACAATTCTTGCCACCAACAGAATATTATTTATATGGGGGATACAACCTTCCCAGTTCTGCAGATTTTTCTGCGAAAGAGACAGAATCATTAGATCATTTGTTTTGGTACTGTCCATATGTAGCTTGTTTTTGGTCACAGATCCAGGAATGGCTGAAGAATTGCAATATTTACCTGGAGCTAACCCTGCAGATAGCACTACTGGGTGATCTGAAAAGTCATAGTCAGTCGATCAATAATAGAAAAATACTTTTAGCAAAAATGTTTATTTTCAATTTACAATCTGTAGAAACAATGAGAATAGAAAGGTAAATTCCAATGCCTACTAGCAGTGGGCAACAACAGATCTCAGAGAGTGAAGGACTGAAAAAGTGTGCGTGAGAGAGAAACGAAGAGAGAGGTAGAGAGAGAGACAAAAAGCAAGAGAGAGACAAAGGAAAGGGAAAACAGAGAGCAAGCGAGAGAACGAGAGAGAGGGTAGAGTGTAATCAATGTGCTCACTAGCACCACCATAACCTTTCTAATTGCTGCATTAAATATTAATGTGAATGGCCACGAGCATCGCTACTGGCAACATTAAACTTTAACATGAAACGAGCTGAACTTCACTTCAGAGCACAGCTCATCCCTCGCTCTATCAACCCCCAACGCATTTTTACAGATACAGAGCGATGGAGAAAGGGATGGAGGGAAACAAGGAGCCTGGGTTCCTCTGGTACAGGAACAAGAGATATGGAGTGAGGGAGAAGGGGATAGCGGAAGGTAGGAATGGAGAAGGAGATGGAGGAGGACCTCTCCGGTGCCATATTCCTCATTCTATCGCTCCCCAACGCACCTTTACTCATAAAGAATAGAGAAGCAGTGGGATGAAGAGCGGGGTAAAGAAAGGGGTGAAGAGGAAGATAGAGGTAGAGGTGTAGGGAGGAAAAAACATTTCCATAAGCCTCTTCATGGGTATAACGGGTGAGCATTTATGGTACAAGTTACAACCTATTGCAGCAACAATGTAGCACGACCATTATGAGACAAACACAGCCACATGCACGCACATAAACCAACACAGAAATCCTCACAGTATGAAATGGAACGCCTCAGACTCCTCTGGTCAAATAAGTTTCAAATGTTAGAACTCCCTCTTCTTTCAAAAAGTAAACAAATTAAAATATGGGGTGAGAAGGAGAGGGGGGTTGCCACAATGGAATAGAAGACAGACGGAGGTTTTTGAATATCAACTAAATTATGGGGGGGGGAATAAAGGGGGCTTGGAAATGAAAGGAGAAGGCCTTGCAGTATTCATTCTATTCCCAAAGCTAAACTCTCCCCAACTCAATTACTAGGGGTTAAAAGGAGAGGATGGGAGGATGGGGAGAGGAGAGGGTAAGAGGGCAGACTAGCATCGTCTAAAAATCAGTTGTCAGGGGAGGTTAAACTTTCATTGTGTCTGAGTAAGATTTTGTGTGTGTGTGCATGCGCGTGTGTATGTGTGTGTCGATGTGATAAACACCTTTTATAAGTCAAACTGCAAAGTGACAATAATACAAGAAGCTTATTGATAATGTGGGTGTGAAAAGCCTGAATTCAAAACAAAATGGTGAACAATGACTAGGCTTTACCACAATGCATAACCTTGACCAGTCGTGAAGGACAGCAACATCTCCCACTAAACATGAACACAATACATGGCCTCGAACACGCAACACCAACAATATATATCCAATCAATCAAATATTTCCATCTATTTGTTACGATTTATTTATTGTTCAACGGTTAAGGAACAGACACCATCTGACAACAGCACATCAGACAATAGTCTTTGTCCCGATCCTATCCTGCCTTGACAGTTTGGACTCCAAAGCAAAAAACATCCATAAAACCATAAAAGAGACCGAGGAACAAAACTCAGGCCTAAGAGAGGAAGAATATATACAGTGAGGGAAAAAAGTATTTGATCCCCTGCTGATTTTGTACGTTTGCACACTGACAAAGAAATTATCAGTCTATAATTTTAATGGTACGTTTATTTGAACAGTGAGAGACAGAATAACAACAACATAATCCAGAAAAACGCATGTCAAAAATGTTATAAATTTATTTGCATTTTAATGAGGGAAATAAGTATTTGACCCCCTCTCAGTCAGAAAGATTTCTGGCTCCCAGGTGTCTTTTATACAGGGAATGAGCTGAGATTAGGAGCACACTCTTAAAGGGAGTATTCCTAATCTCATCTTGTTACCTGTATAAAAGACACCTGTCCACAGAAGCAATCAATCAATCAGATTCCAAACTCTCCACCATGGCCAAGACCAAAGAGCTCTCCAAGGATGTCAGGGACAAGATTGTAGACCTACACAAGGCTGGAATTGGCTACAAGACCATCGCCAAGCAGCTTGGTGAGAAGGTGACAAGAGTTGGTGCGATTATTCGCAAATGGAAGAAACACAAAATAACTGTCAATCTCCATAGGCCTGAGGCTCCATGCAAGTTCTCACCTCGTGGAGTTGCAATGATCATGAGAACAGTGAGGAATCAGCCCAGAACTACACGGGAGGATCTTGTCAATGATCTCAAGGCAGCTGGGACCATAGTCACCAAGAAAATAATTGGTAACACACTACGCCGTGAAGGACTGAAATCCTACAGCGCCCGCAAGGTCCCCCTGCTCAAGAAAGCACATATACAGGCCCGTCTGAAGTTTGCCAATGAACATCTGAATGATTCAGAGGAGAACTGGGTGAAAGTGTTGTGGTCAGATGAGACCAAAATCGAGCTCTTTGGCATCAACTCAACTCGCCGTGTTTGGAGGAGGAGGAATGCCGCCTATGACCCGAAGAACACCATCCCCACCGTCAAACATGGAGGTGGAAACATTATGCTTTGGGGATGTTTTTCTGCTAAGGGGACAGGACAACTTCACCGCATCAAAGGGACGATGGACTAGGCCATGTACCATCAAATCATGGGTGAGAACCTCCTTCCCTCAGCCAGGGCATTGAACATGGGTCGTGGATGGGTATTCCAGCATGACAATGACCCAAAACACACGGCCAAGGCAACAAAGGAGTGGCTCAAGAAGAAGCACATTAAGGTCCTGGAGTGGCCTAGCCAATCTCCAGACCTTAATCCCATAGAAAATCTGTGGAGGGAGCTGAAGGTTGAAGTTGCCAAAAGTCAGCCTCAAAACCTTAATGACTTGGAGAAGATCTGCAAAGAGGAGTGGGACAAAATCCCTCCAGAGATGTGTGCAAACCTTATGGCCAACTACAAGAAACATCTGACCTCTGTGATTGCCAATAAGGGTTTTGCCACCAAGTGCTAAGTCATGTTTTGCAGAGGGGTCAAATACTTATTTCCCTCATTAAAATGCAAATCAATTTATAAAATTTTTGACATGTGTTTTTCTGGATTTTGTTGTTGTTATTCTGTCTCTCACTGTTCAAATAAACCTACCATTACAATTATAGACTGATCATGTCTTTGTCAGTAGGCAAACGTACAAAATCAGCAGGGGATCAAATACTTCTTTCCCTCACTGTACTGTAACTCTTAATGAAACAGAGGGAGAGAGAGAAAGAGATATGGAGGAGATGGGGAAGGTGGAAAGACGAGAACAGAGGATGGGATAGAAGAGGAAAATAAGACCTAGGAGGGGAAGAAGGGGACTGAGAGAAGAGGTGGATAGAGGGGACAAGGAGGTATGGAGGAAACCCATAAATACACTACATGACCAGAAATATGTGGACACTGGATCGTCAAACATTTCATTCCAAAATCATGGGCATTAATATGGAGTTGGTCACCCCTTTGCTGCTATAATACCCTCCACTCTTCTGGGAAGGCTTTCCACTAGATGTTGGAACATTGCTGCAGGGACTTGCTTCCATTCAGGCACAAGAGCATTAGAGAGGTTGGGCACTGATGTTGGGCGATTAGGCCTGGCTCGCAGTCGGCGTTCCAATTCATCCCAAAGGTGTTCAATGGGTTAAGGTCAGGGCTCTGTGCAGGCCAGTCAAGTTCATCCACACCGATCTCGACAAACCATTTCTGTATGGACCTCGCTTTGTGCACGGGGGCATTGTCATGCTGAAACAGGAAAGGGCCTTCCCCAAACTGTTGCCACAAAGTTGGAAGCACAGAATCGTCTAGAATGTCACTGTATGCTGAAGTGTTAAGATTTCCCTTCAATGGAACTAAAGGGCCTAGCCCAGACCATTAATAGTCTGGGTAGCCATTTGATTTGGGCACATTTGTATCTCTGCCCCATGGCAAAATGTGTAGAGAATCCTAGAGGAAACACTGCACACTAAAGGATCTTTATGGGAGAGGCAGATACAGTTGAAGTCGGAAGTTTACATACACTTAGGTTGGAGTCATTAAAACTAGTTTTTCAACCACTCCACAAATTTCTTGTTAACAAACTATAGTTTTGGCAAGTTGGTTAGGACATCTACTTTGTGCATGACACAAGTCATTTTTCCAACAATTGTTTACAGACAGATTATTTCACTTATAATTCACTGTATCACAATTCCAGTGGGTCAGAAGTTTACATACACTAAGTTGACTGTGCCTTTAAACAGCTTGGTAAATTCCAGAAAGCTTCTGATAGGCTAATTGACATAATTTGAGTCAATTGGAGGTGTACATGTGGATGTATTTCAAGGCCTACCTTCAATCTCAGTGCCTCTTTGCTTGACATCATGGGAAAATCAAAAGAAATCAGCCAAGACCTCAGAAAAAAAATGGTTTACCTCCAGAAGTCTGGTTCATTCTTGGGAACAATTTCCAAATGCCTGAAGGTACCACGTTCATCTGTACAAACAATAGTACGCAAGTATAAAAACCTTGGGACCACACAGCAGTCATACCGCTCAGGAAGGAGACACGTTCTGTCTCCTAGAGATGAACGTACTTTGGTGCGAAAAGTGCAAATAAATCCCAGAACAACAGCAAAGGACCTTGTGAAGCTGCTGGAGGAAACAGGTACAAAATTATCTATATCCACAGTAAAACGAGTCCTATATCGACATAACCTGAAAGGCCGCTCAGCAAGGAAGAAGCCACTGCTCCAAAACCGCCATAAAAAAGCCAAACTAACGTTTGCAACTGCACATGGGGACAAAGATCTTACTTTTTGGAGAAATGTCGTCTGGTCTGATGAGACAAAAATAGAACTGTTTGACCCAAGTTAAACAATTTAAAGGCAATGCTACCAAATACTAATTGAGTGTATGTAAACTTCTGACCCACTGGGAATGTGATGAAATAAATAAAAGCTGAAAGAAATAATACTCTCTACTATTATTCTGACATTTCACATTCTTAAAATAAAGTGGTGATCCTTACTGACCTAAGACAGGGAATTATTACTAGGATTAAATGTCAGGAATTGTGAAAAACTGAGTTTAAATGTATTTGGCAAAGGTGCATGTAAACTTCCGACTTCAACTGTACATCAACTGGCTTTGTGTGTGTCGGTGAAAAGATATGTTTATGTTACTAATTTAAACTAATAGTTACTGTTTATAATTCTTTATTGGCAGTTTACAAGCAGACCTTCAAATAAAGTGTTATATCAATAGTATGGCTATAAATAATTCAACAGCATTCACCTTATTTGGGATCCACTCTCTGTTCTCTTTAATGCTCTTGTCAATTAAACACCTCACTGTGAATCAATGTGGGAAGAGAAATGGCGCTGCATAAATGATTTCTTCATTAAACAATGTGCTGGGAGGAATACAGTACTGAAACTGTGTTTTTATGAAGTATCAATAGGTCTATTATATGGGGGGAAACTTAATCTGAATATAGCCTGTCAAATAAAGAGCTCGGGCAGAGAAGAAAATATGAATACTTTATTATGACAAGAAAACTCTCCAAACTGTCATTTAAGAAGGCCTAATGGTGAGCCAGTCAGTTGAGAGTCATTTCAAGTCCCTGAGTATTAACAGACACACCCGAGGGTTTGAGTTATGTAAACAAAATGAAGGAACATTAGGGATAATTGAGCAACTCGATCCCGATATCGCCGACAAATAGGGAGAAATTGAGGTCAAGAGGGGGGCATGTGGACATTATGAGGACTTGATGAGAGAGGAGAGGAGTTAATGAGAAAGAGAGAGAGACCTCCAACGGGGTCAGAGACGGGCAAATTCAATTTCACTTCTGTCAAGGTGTCCTGTAGGAAACATTATAATGCCCCTTTAAAAATCAACTTCCAATGCAAAATGATGCTTCCCCCCCAGGGGTCACGTTAGGTTTCAGAAATCTGCATTTTCACAATGCAGACTGTCAAACAATCTGTGTCTTAAACCATTTAACTTGTGTTTTATATTGAAAGTCAACAGTGTTTATTTGCATCAATAGAGTGATAATTGAATAATGTTTAGATAATGTTTTACAAACTTCATTGGTATATACTGTATTCTAGTCAAGGTCTGTCCTATTTAACTATTGCTGTACATATACCATTCTTCAGATATACAACATATTCTATCCATATTGTCTATACATCCCATCACATACACATACACACACACACACACACACACACACACACACACACACACACACACACACAGTCGGAGTTAGAAGCACAAGCATTTCGCTACACCCGCAATAACATCTGCTAAATATTTGTATGCGACCAATAAAATTGATAGGATCAGGATCATGCAACCAGTTTTCATTCACACAAAATACATTAGTGCAACACATTCGGCAGAAAATAGCTTAACTTTCATCACAACAGAAGTGAAACACTATTTGGCTAGTAGTCACACACAGCTAGCTAAGTAAATTAGCTTACAATAAAAAAGCAAGGTATTTTTTGCTAAACGATTTATAGCCATCATATTTCTAATGTCTATCATAGAAAGAATGTACCCAGCTACATTTCCTAATGTTTTGCTTGAAGTTAATCTAACATGTTACCAGAGAAAAGTACACCAAGAATAGTAGAGGCGAAAAGTGGCTACACATCAGTCACTGATATAATGGCGGTTTGTGAATGAAGGAATTTTATTGACAACGAGAGCTTATTATTACAATAAGAAGCATTTTAAATATTTATTATGCGTTTGATCTTTTAAAAAATATATATATGCAGAATTCATCGTTAACGCGACCCCTGCCCCCTCCTTCCCTCTCTTTCACTACGAGAGTCAGTCTTGCCACCTCCGTCAATTAACTGGTCCAAAAGGTTTTCCATTTAAGCAGCCAGCCATTTTATGTTCCTGGAAACAACCTGCCATCAATTAAAGCTGTGTAGGCGAAGGGATTTGGACAATAATTGCTTTTATCAGGGTGAGATGAAATGCAACAATGCATGGGCAAAAATGGTTGACGAAGCAGCAATATGGAAGATATTTTTATGTTGTACGACTACAAAAAGCAGGAAAGCAATGACAGAATAAAACAAGTGAATAGATAGAAACCTGTTGTTCTGCAATGTAAAGATCATATATACACTACCAGTCAAAAGTATGGACACTCCTACTCATTCAAGGGTTTTTCTTTATTTGCACTATTTTCTACATTGTAGAATAATAGTGAAGACATCAAACCTATTAAATAACACATTTGGAATCATGTAGTAACCAAAAAAGTGTTAAACAAATCTAAATATATTTTATATTTGAGATTCTTCAAATAGCCAACCTTTGCCTTGATGACAGCTTTGCACACTCTTGGCATTCTCTCAACCAGCTTCTTGAGGTAGTCACCTGGAATGCATTTTAATTAACAGGTGTGCCTTCTTAAAAGTTAATTTGTGGAATGTATTTCCTTCTTAATGCATTTGAGCCAATCAGTTGTGTTGTGACAAGGTAGGGGGTATACAGAAGATAGCCCTATTTGGTAAAAGACCAAGTCCATATTATGGCAAGAACAGCTCAAATAAGCAAAGAGAAACGACAGTCCACCATTACTTTAAGTCAATACGGAACAAGTGCAGTCGCAAAAACCATCTAGCGCTATGATGAAACTGCCTCTCATGAGGACCGCCACAGGAATGGAAGCACCAGAGTTACCTCTGCTGCAGAGGATAAATTCATTAGAGTTACCAGCCTCAGAAATTGCAGACCAAATAAATTCTTCACAGACTTCAAGTAACAGACACATCTCAACATCAACCGTTCAGAGGGGACTGCTGCAAAGAAACCATTACTAAAGGACACCAGAAAGAAGAAGAGACCTGCTTGGGCCAAGAAACACGAGCAATGGACATTAGACCGGTGGAAATTAGTCATTTGGTCTGGAGAGTGATGGAGTGCTGAATCAGATGACCTGGCCTCCACAATCCCCCAACGTACATGTTACATTTTAGTAATTTAGCAGACTTTTTTTGTTTTTTTTATTATCATTTATTTTTCGTTTGTAAATTATTATTATTTTTATTTTTTTTCATTTAGCAGACGCTCTTATCCAGAGTGACTTACAGTTTAGTGACTTCAACCCAATTGAGATGGTTTGGGATTAATCGGATGGCAGAGTGAAGGAAAAGAAGCCAACAAGTGCTCAGCATATGTGGGAACTCCTTCAAGACTGTTGGAAAAGCATTCCAGGTGAAGCTGGTTGAGAGAATGCCAAAAGTGTGCAAAGCTGTCATCATAGTGTTGAGGTCTTCACTATTATTCTATAATGTAAAAAATAGTAGAGATTAAGAAAAACCCTTGAATGAGTAGGTGTGTCCAAACTTTTGACTGGTACTGTGTATATGTATGTATGTGTATACACATACATACATACATACATACATACATACATACATACATACATACATACATACATACATACATACATACATACATACATACATACATACATACATACATACATACATACATACATACATACATACATACATACATACATACATACATACATACATACATACATACATACATACATACATACATACATACATACATACATACATACATACATACATACATACATACATACATACATACATACATACATACATACATACATACATACATACATACATACATACATACATACATACATACATACATACATACATACATACATACATACATACATACATACATACATACATACATACATACATACATACATACATATACACATACATACATACACACACATACATATACATATACATATATATATACACACACACACATACATACATACACACACACACACACACATATATACACAGTGCATTCGGAAAGTATTCAGACCTCTTGATTTTTCCACATTTTGTTACGTTAAAACCTTATTCTAAAATTTATCAAATTGTTTTTCAATCTAAACACAATACCCCATAATGACAAAGCAAAAACAGGTTTTTAGACATGTTTGCAAATGTATAAAAATACAAATAAAAAAAGGAAATATTACATTTACATAAGTACTTTGTTGAAGCACCTTTGGCAGCGATTACAGCCTCAAGTCTTCTTGGGTATGACGCTACAAGCTTGGCACAACTGTATTTGGGAAGCTTCTCCCATTCTTCTCTGCAGATCCTCTCAAGCTCTGTCAGGTTGGATGGGGAGCGTCGCTGCACAGCTATTTTCAGGTCTCTCCAGAGATGTTCGATCGGGTTCAAGTCGGGCTCTGGCTGGGCCACTCAAGGACATTCAGAGACTTATCCCGAAGCCACCCCTGCGTTGTCTTGGCTATGTGCTTAGGGTCATTGTCCTGGTGGAAGGTGAACCTTCGCCCCAGTCTGAGGTCCTGAGTGCTCTGGAGCAGGTTTTCATCAAGGATCTCTCTGTACTTTGCTCCATTCATCTTTCCTCGATCCTGACTAGTCTTCCAGTCCCTGCAGCTGAAAAACATCAACACAGCATGATGCTGCCACCACCATGCTTCACCGTAGGGATGGTGCCAGGTTTCCTCCAGATGTGATGATTTGCATTCAGGCCAAAGAATTAAATCTTGGTTTCATCAGACCAGAGAATCTTGTTTCTCATGGTCTGAGAGGCCTTTAAAGTGCATTTTGTCAAACTACAAGCGGGCTGTCATGTGCCTTTTACTGAGGACTGGCTTCTGTCTGGCCACTCTACCTTAAAGGCCTGAATGGTGGAGTGCTGCAGACATGGGAGAACCTTCCAGAAGGACAACCATCTCCACAGAGGAACTCTGGAGCTCTGTCAGAGTGACCATCGGGTTCTTGGTCACCTCCCTGACCAAGGCCCTTCTCCCCCGTTTGCTCAGTTTGGCCGGGCGGCCAGCTCTAGGAAGAGTCTTGGTGGTTCCAAACTTCTTCCATTTAAGATGGAGGCCACTGTGTTCTTGGGGACCTTCAATGCTGCAGACATTTTCTAATACCCTTCCCCAGATCTGTGCCTCGACACAATCCTGTCTCGGAGCTCTACGGACAATTCCTTCGACCTCATGGCTTGGTTTTTGCTTTGACATGCACTGTCAACTGTGGGACCTTATATAGACAGGTGTGTGCCTTTCCAAATCATGTCCAATCAATTGAATTTACCACAGGTGGACTCCAATCAAGTTGTAGAAACATCTCAAGGATGATCAATGGAAACAGGATGCACCTGAGCTCAATTTCAAGTCTGAATACTTACGTAAATAAGGTATTTCTATTTTTTATTTGTAATACATTTGCTACATTTCTAAAAACATGTTTTTGCTTTGTCATTATGGGGTATTGTGTGTAGATTGATGAGGGGGGGGAAAAATCATTTAATCCATTTTAGAATAAGGCTGTAACGTAACAAAATGTGGGAAAAAGGAAGGGTTCTGAATACTTTCCGAATGCACTGTTTATTTATATATATATATAGGAACATACACCATCAACAACACAATTCGGAGAGCACACACTACAACACCCCAGCTTTTTTGGCACAGTCAGATAGACATTCTATCCTCCTTTCACTGGTCTTTGTGTATAGAGACCAGATTTCTCTTCATTATAACGCCGGCAATCGATTAAAGCTGTGCCAAGACCGTGTGCTTGGTCCTCTCTGTCTTCACCACACTTTTCTCTCTTTTTCTTTCCCAGACCAGAGTTTCAAACAAGTAAGCGCTAAGACAGACACTGTCCACTCAATGCATTTTCTATGCTTTCCACTGAAAACATTCAAAGAGCGAGGACAACTCAAAGCTTAAAATGAAAAGTATTCAAGCTTAGAATTACTGTAGAAAAGAAGAGCTGCATGCATTGGACAGCAAGCCTCTTGCTCACTGCAGTCACGTAATGATTCTGATTGAAAATCAAGAATAATAAATCACCCATGACAAACAAAATAAAAATTGCTCATTATATATTTGTTTGGTTTTCTCATAAAATAAACACCAGTACAACAACAGTAAGAATAGAGAATAAAACAACTTGACCGAGAATTACATCTAAATCAGATTTAGATGTTCTATAAAAACTGAAACTTAAACAAAGGGCTGTATTCATCCTGCAACAGCCAAAGACTCCGCAATAAGAAAACATCAATACAACAGAGTTTGGCTTGATTGACCTTCTCCACAGTTGTACCAAAATGAATTTCTTTTTATAGGCCCAACACAAACATAGCCTAATCAACGATATTACAACAAATCAGGCTGATCTTTGAAATGGCATTTTGCTTTCCTGCTTCTATATGTGCCCCTAGCGATGAAAGAGAAATCAATAAAGGCTCTGATGTAGAAGACTGAAAGCAGACTAGACAGAGTTCAAAAGGCCCTTTTTCCCTTAACACCATCAAGTGTAGATTACATGTACAGTGTGGAGCCATCATATGATTTCCCACTCATGGGAGAGACCGGGAGCCAAAACTGGCACCAGAGATAAGTTGGCAGCCAAATGGATGAAAAGAGGTTTATGAAAATTTCATAGAATTATTCAACATGACAATTTATTTGTTTATGTTTGCTTCCCCCGGAGCATCTGCTGGAGCCAGAAAAGACTCCAATATTAAAGGAGATTTTCAGAAAGCACCACAGAGTTGGCAGGAGAGAGTAATGCGGCACGGGTGCGCGCACACAAACACACATTGCATTGAAAACACAAGGAATTTGTAACTTCAATGAGAAATATTAACTCCCATTATGCAGTAAAGTGCAATTTCACCTAAATGAAGGGAGGAAAAACACCAGGAGCGATGGATATTCAGCTTGACCCAAAGCAGAATGTGATCATCATCAATAGACTGTCCCTCACAGCCCCTCAGACAGACAGAAAGCTACGAAAGAGCTATGGACCTCGAACACAGGAACCCATGAATAGGACTTTACACTCACATGGGGAGAGAGGAGGTTCTCAGCCCGTCGCATAATATATCAACTCTCCATCCATATAAATGAGCGCTAGTCCACAAAGATAGAATACTAAGTAACAACAAATGGGAAAATTGCAACAACAAAAATAGTATTTCATTTCAGTAGGTTCCTTTGTTCAGTCACTTCAGGCTGACAGAACTCAGTTTGGAAAACAAAATCTGAGAATTAAACAAATATACATAAGGAAATCATTGTTGAGTGTGTCCTGTCCCCCTGTCCACCCCCCCCCCGAGCTAAGAAAGTCCATTCGCAGTAGTACTATGGATGAGGTGTTGGCACCAGAGCCACAGAGTTCGGCACATTCTCTTCCATGTTGGCACCAAAAATGTTCCACATGGCAATAACATTCTCCTTTGCATTCCTTAATAGAATGGAGGTTTAATTATCTTGGAACTTTTGGCACCAACTAAACATGGAAGTCATTAAAAAACAATGGCCAGACAGACAGACGGTGTCAGAAGTGAATTAAGAGTCTGAGTTAACCGGCATAAAACACCTGGCCTTGCACACTGTGGGCTGACAGAGGAGAGAGAGCGAAAGAGAAAGAGAGAAGGCTCCAGACAGTGCTGTTATTTTAACACCTGAAGGAATGCATGGCCAAATGAAACTTGGATCCTACTGTCTAGACATCTCATCTGTCTCTGCTGAGGCCTCTTATACTGTATTCTCTCAACCATCGACCCAGAGAGGACTTGCAAGAAAAACACAGACCACAGGCCACTGAACACACACTGATGACAAAAAGAATGGGTCGAAAAAGAACAGAAAGGGAAATAGAGAAGTGGGAGAGAGAGATGAACAGAGAGAGAAGGGAGAGAAAGTGAGAGAAAGGAGAGAAAGGGAGAGAAAGGAGAGAAAGGGAGAGAAAGGGAGAGCAATAATATCAATCTCAGGGTTTTTTCTGGATCAAAAAAGGGGCTTAGGTGATGGGGGCGTGGTAGGGGGCACAGTCGGCGCAGTTGAATTTTAAATTACATTTACATCTTGGCAGTGTAAAGAAATGTGTTCATCTTTAAGCCAATTTCCCCATGGTGCTGAGATAAATCGTTTTAAAGCTAATTTCCTGCAATTCTACACATTTTGCCATGCAGCTGAGAGAAAATGTTGCAGTTTTAAAGCAAATGTCCTGCGATTCTATGCATTTTGCCATGGCTAATGCGGTGTTGTTTTGCTAAAACATAATAACACAATCTTTACTGCTAAATTAATTGTTTAGGGAATTTTATATTCTCCTTGACCGTCTAGCTTTTATTTTGGTGAGTTAGTTCTCAAAGATTATATTATAACAAATATATTGCTCCATTATCTTTTCTACATACTTTATATCTGGTTTTAGTCTTGAAGTTTACACAGAAAGCGTTTTTCCATCCCGGAAAAAACGCTTAGGCGGCCCGCCCCAGGATTTCAATGGCAGAAAAATCCCAGAGTCTGTTATCAGTGTAAGCACCGTACAAACACTCTCATAACTGTTTCTGAATGACTGGAGAGGATTTTCCTCTTTACTAAGCTTTTCATTATCTTCTCTCGCGCCCTCCCTCTTTTACTGTTCTTCTTTTTCCCCCTAACTCATTGTCTGAGCTTCCAATAATGACACTCTTTGTCATGGAAGACTAGTCTGCATGCATGGCCAGTAGACTCCAACATATTATGGTCTAAAAGTCGTTAACCCTTTACGGGGTACACTTACACTGTCTTTTGTAACTGATTCTAAATGATGACATCACAAAGGGTTACTACAGTACTTGAATTCCGTAGAATGAGAACTCATTTAGTAATGAATAGGATCTTTGAGCTGAATTCAGCCTTAAAAAGATACCAGAAGGAATCACTGAAGATACGGTTGTAAATCCTCCTTCCTAAAGGTTGAAGCTGTGTTTTTACAGCGTCTCTTTGCCCTTTAGTGATGTAGTCCCTGCCCAGCCAAGGCCCAGCGTATGAAGGGTTTAATTTCATTTTTACGGTGTTGCTGACCGCAGAGTAGAAACGCTGTGCATTAATGAGCTAAACCAATATAAACGTAATCACGCCCCAGGAGCAATTACAAATCTAATTGAGCATCTAAACAGAATGTTGAGACAGCATTAAAGCAGTCCTCCAATTTAGAATATACTTAAAAAGCCTGATCCTCACCCATAAAATGAACAGATATTATTTCCACAGGGAAAGCCATTAAGAGAGAACAGGGCTGGGATTAGGGGCAGTTTGGAAACCGAAGAAACAATCCAAAATCAAACGTGTCTTATCGTAATGTTTTTAAAAAGCAGCATGGTTACATGTTTAAAAAGGACAAAAACATGTAGTCACTGCCTCGCTGGAATCAAATTCCTCCAGAGCCGCAAAAGGCTGTTCTTCCCATTAGTGTCGAGGCTAAGACTGAACATATGTCAGTCGATATCACTGCAGGCCAATACCTGTCCATCAGCAACTACCTTCATTACTGTATACCACTACACCACCCAATACCTCCTTATAATCAAATACCATAACATTATCCAATATACTTTCTTTTAATCAAATACCACAACACTGCTCAATATCCCTTATAATCAAATACCACTAAATTATCCAATACCTTCTAGTCATAAATATCACTACATAAGTATTGATAAGGTATTTTTGAGCCTTTAAGCCAGCCGAAACAGACCAAAGGTAACAACACAAAAGGGGGTAGGAGAGGAAATACAATTAAAAAGTTGGAGATAATTGTTGCATCATTTCAAAAGTGAAATGTCATTTCTTCTCCCAGGCTAGGCCCCAGGTAATGTCTTGGCTTTCACTAAGCTAATAAACGGTGAGGGAATACAAAATAGGCCTAACAGTTTGAAATGTCTTCATAACTGTTGTTTCGTTGAACTTTTGCCTCCTCTGCAATGAAGTAAGCCGAAATATTTTTAGTCTCTGAGGTGAGCGCTGCGGTCGGTGCAGTGGTTGAAACTTGAATAACTGACGCAACATCACACATATGTTGGATGTTAGGACAGGTGTGTGTGTTGGAATGTCTATCACATCGGTTCTTCTGTATGTTGTATGAACATCACTGTACTAATGACGACAACAAATGGAATGTGAATGTTATGTTGAATTATTTTGTGTTCAGAGGTGCCGTTGGGGAGGACAGCTGTGGTTCTTGTCTTAGGGCAATAACAGTTGAAGGAGAGCGATGGAGAGAGGAGAGCAGAGGAGGAGAGCGGTGGGCGACAGAGCCCGTCGGCTCCTAAGAGAGCCCTGGGAGAAGGTTAGCCCTCATCTCAATTCCTCTTTAATTTCCATCCTCCTCTCCTCCACAGAGCAGTAATTAGCCAGAATAAGCCACTCTACAATACCCAAACTGCACACAAACACCCAATCATGTTCACTGTTCAGGAATCCTTAACAACACAGCAGCAACAACACCACAACACACACTAAGTTAACTACCTGCACAGAGAAGCCTAACAGCCTGGGGGTGAACTGTGATTTACCGCCTCTTGGAAAGAAGAAATAAATAAAGTGTCACAGGACTTACACAGAGCTAGACGCAGACCTCAGGAGATATCTCAATAGCACTGTTTATTGATCTGTGTGTGTGTGTGTGTGTGTGTGTGTGTGTGAGAGAGAGAACCCTCGCTCGCTCCCTGGTTTATTTATTTAGCTATTTATTCATTTGTTGGGAAGAGGCACTTTATCTCGCCGGTGTTTGAAAAGTTAATGCGCTTACTTTTAAATTAAAGACCCACTTAGGGGTGGTTGGAGGGCAGAGGCGGGGGAGGAGGAGAGGGGGGGAGCAGTAGTGGGGTCAGGCATCCATTGCTGACGAGAAGGCTATTGAATTTCAATTTGTGCACACCTGCATTTACATACAGCCTACACTGTGATGCTTGGGTAAGCAATTTAACGCTCCAATTCAAACAGCTGCTGCGTTATTTACATAACTTAAGGGAACAAATTACAATTCTATTCAAGTGTTTTCTCCTCGTAGTTTCTTGACTTTTTAGGGGAGGGGTTAAAAGTGAGTGGAAATATCAACGCCATGGGTTCACTGTAACAGGTGGGTCAGATCTAATTTACCTCTCCCTCCCGGGACAAATTAAGGGGACCTTTTTCAAAATTCCCCATTAACCAACGGCTCCCTCACAGTCCATGAAGTTACTAAATTACCAACTCTTAAAATAGCTACAAAATCAAAGTTCGAGAGGCATTTCTATACTTCAAAAGTGGTCTATAGTCGAGCTCCACTTCTGCAGGCATGAAAACATCAAACTTTTCATTTGAAGTGAAATATCCCTTTATAATGATCCAATATCCAACATGTAAACGAAACTAGTCCAGTCTGTTACGGTCTTTGAAACCAGATGTTTGACAAATTAGCGACGGCAGTAGAGATGGAAATGTTCACTAAGAGGAAATGTCATGCAAATTTTTGTTAAACCCAAACACGATCAAAACCAATTACCGCTCCAGTTTTACTAACAAAGGGCCCGATTCAGACTTAGGAAATGTACACTTCTCAGTAGTTGGTATTCAGATTTACCTTATGCAAGTGCGTAATGGCTTTGCAGGCGTAGTTTCCTTGCGCACGTTGAATACATTTAATTAAACCGCTGAAAACCCTCCCACTTGCTGGCCAACAGAATTTCTCGTGGAGTTTTCATTCAATAGGGTTTCCAGTACATTTATCTAAAGCCATCCCTTTAAATGTGGTGTACCTTTAATTAGAATTTTCTCCACAGACTCACTAGAATATATAAAGAGAGCAGTTCAGAATATTAGGGATCATATTCGTCTCCTTTTCAGCACCAATTGGTAGATTTAAAAAAAATACTCTGATCTTGTATATTATTTAGGGTTAGGAAAGAATGTATAAATAATACAAAATAACTGGTTTGGTGAGCCTTTACGCACTAAATAGATTGTCGAATCAAAAATACAGTAGTTTGATTCATCCTGAAAGTTGCCATATTCAAATGGTTTAATCCATGAAATATTGGAAGGTGAGAAAAGTGTACAATAGGGGTTGAACATTAGTCCTATAAATCTCCCCGAATAAATAATATAATATAATATGCCATTTAGCAGACGCTTTTATCCAAAGCAACTTACAGTCATGTGTGCATAAATTTTTACGTATGGGTGGTCCCGGGGATCGAACCCACTACCCAGGTGTTACAAGCGCCATGCTCTACCAATTGAGCTACAGAGGACCACAAAATATAATCCTCAATAATCATGGATATGTGATGACAACGGTCCAGTCATCGTGAACCGTGCGCCAGGCTCTAGGTTTAAACTGCTACGTGTGGTCTGAGTTCCAAAATGATTCAAATAAGTTACACTACCAGTCAAAGGTTTGGACACACCTACTCATTCAAGGGTTTTTCTTTATTTTTTAAAATGTTTTACATTGTAGAATAATAGTGAAGATATCAAAACTATGAAATAACACATATGGACTCATGTAGTAATCAAAAAGTGTTAAACAAATCAAAACATATTTTATATTTTTAAAAAATAGTAATATTTGAGATTCTTCAAATAGCCACCCTTTGCCTTGATGACAGCTTTGCACACTCTCAATCAGCTTCATGAGGTAGTCACCTGGAATGCATTTCAATTAATAGGTGTGCCTTCTTAAAAGTTAATTTGTGGAATTTATTTCCTTCTTAATGCATTTGAGCCAATCAGTTGTGTTGTGACAAGGAAGGGGGGGTATACAGAAGATAGCCCTATTTGGTAAAATACCAAGTCCATATTATGGCAAGAACAGCTCAAATAAGCAAAGAGAAATTAAAGTCCATCATTACTTTAAGACATGAAGGTCAGTCAATACGGAACATTTCAAGAACTTTGAAAGTTTCTTCAAGTGTAGTCGCAAAAACCATCAAGCGCCATGATGAAACTGGCTCTCATGAGGACCGCTACAGGAATGGAAGACCCAGAGTTACCTCTGCTGCAGAGGATAAGTTCATTAGAGTTACCAGCCTCAGAAATTGCACCCCAAATAAATGCTTCACAGAGTTCAAGTAACAGACACATCTCAACATCAACTGTTCAGAGGGGACTGTGTGAATCAGGCCTTCATGGTCGAATTGCTGCAAAGAAACCAATAAGAAGAAGAGACCTGCTTGGGCCAAGAAACACGAGCAATGGACATTAGACTGGTGGAAATGTGTCCTTTGGTCTGGAGTCCAAATTTGAGATCTTTGGTTCAAACCGCTGTGTCTTTGTGAGACGCGGTGTGGGTGAACGGATTATCTCTGCATGTGTAGTTCCCACCGTAAAGCATGGAGGAGGTGGTGTTGTGGTGTGGGGGTGCTTTGCTGGTGACACTGTCTGTGATTTATTTAGAATTCAAAGGCACACTTAACCAGCATAGTTACCACAGCATTCTGCAGCGATACGCCATCCCATATGGTTTGGGCTTACTGGGACTATCATTTGTTTTTCAACAGGACAATGACCCAACACACCTCCAGGCTGTGTAAGGGCTAATTTACCAAGAAGGAGAGTGATGGAGTGCTGCATCAGATGACCTGGCCTCAACAATCCCCCGACCTCAACCCAATTGAGATGGTTTGGGATGAGTCGGACGGCAGAGTGAAGGAAAAGCAGCCAAGAAGTGCTCAGCATATGTGGGAACTCCTTCAAGACTGTTGGAAAATAATTCCAGGGGAAGCTGGTTGAGAGAAAGCCAAGAGCGTGCAAAGCTGTCATCAAGGCAAAGGGTGGCTATTTGAAGAATCTCAAATATAAAATATATTTTGACTTGTTTAACACTTTCTTGGTTACTACATGATTCCATATGTGTTATTTCATAGTTTTGATGTCTTCACTATTATTCAACAATGTAGAAAATAGTAAAAATAAAGATAAACCCTTGAATGAGTAGGTGTGTCCAAACATTTGACTGGTACTGTACATGTTCCAAATTATTGCACAACTTGTAATACGTTAGCCTAATATGATTCACTATTGCTAGCGATCCTCAGGAACAACCACACAAACGTGACAACAACAAAAAAAAGTTTAACTAACAATGTGATGGAATGATGACAAATGTAAAGAAACGAACACTAAAGTAACGAACACTAAAGTGACAGTTATAGATGTATGTAGGTATAACTGATGGTGGCTCCGATAGTGGCTAATATTTAACACGATACAAATTGTAAAAATAAAATACAGTGAAAAGTCTGGGCATATAATTAAAACATTCTAGAAATCATAACTCAACTCGGTAGGTTTGGAGCTATACTGTCATTTGCGCATGGCTAAAGAAGTCGCTTGGGTCTCCACATTGCATATCTGCAAGTTATAAGGCCAGCATTTCATAATCCTCACTGTGGAAATGGTGATATTTTGAAATGCCTCAGTTTGCTGCCATGTGACTGGTTTCACATGTCTCCAGCGCTCTAAAAAGGTAGATATAAAACAATTGTCATTTATATTTACAATCCCCTTATCCAAACGACTCTCTAATTTATCTAGCTCTTATCAATAGCTCTTACCGGTTTGTAAATTACAGTGCATGGAGAATGGTATTATTTCTATCAGAAAACAATAACCTAGATGTTGTTCCACTTGGAACCGACAGGTTGCTTGACCTTATTCATAATTTCTTCACGTGTGAAGGTAGGGGAATTAAGCCAAGGTCAGACACCTCTTTAGACACAACTTCATTTCTTTGATCTCCACCCCAAATGAATAGCGGGTGAATAGCATGTGCAGAGACAAAAGTGCACAAAAAAAATGACATTCCATTTACACGTGCTTAACTCAGGTCGGAATTCCCCCCCCCCCCCCCCCCCCTAACAGTGGCTTTGACTGTAGTGTGAAACGCCTCACCAAACCAAATAAATTGGAGAGACACATGGTCAGCTCACCGTCTCCCCTACCTCTTTTCCACTCCACCGCCATTTTCCTACAGTATGATCCACCAGGGGAATCTGGAAACACACAATTCATTTCTGAAAAGCAGCAGGCGATCAGATGTTATTTTAATGTTTCCTAACGAGAGAGGTTGTGAGTTCACGGAATATTCCAGACACAGCTACTGCTGAGCGGAGGGAAAAGACTGTCACATCAAACTATAGCATGGAGACATTAGAACAGGCTAAAACACCTGCATACATAAACTCATGCATGCACACACACACATATTATAGTTTTTTTGAAGTGCTGGACACCATGTTGCTGCCCACAGACAAACAATGCTGAATAGTGTTTTATGTTGTGTAATTTAGTGTAATGTTGTTCAAAGACCATAATGCTTTTTGGTTAAACCCAGAATGACTGCTGTAAACTCTGGTTCTACTTCTCTATCACAGTCCAGACCTGGCTGCCCAGAGGGCCTGAAATCAGAGCATGGTGGTCAGTTTGCAGCTTCACACTTCCAAGCATTCAGTCTGTCTGTCCATCTCTATAGCTCAAGACTGATGAGGGTACAGTGGGGAGCTTGTTCTACACAACTGTTCCAGCCTGAACTCACTTGTCCCCCTATCCTCCTTCTCTCCCCTCCCCCTTCTCTCTCTATTAGAAGCTTTACTGAACTGTGACCGAGTCATTTCAATAACGCCTCAGGTTGCAACACTGTGCCTAATTAGCTCATTAAATAGGATGGCAATTATAGAAATCCATGGTGGCTCGTCTTCATTTAGGGGGAGAGGGTTGGCATGTTATGGGTGGACGCATGTCTGGCATCTGCTTGTCATCCTCACACTCTCCTGGGTTCATCAATACATCAACACACACACACACACACAAACTGACTCTCTCCCTCTCTTCTACACACACGCGCACACACACACCGTCTGTGAAATGGGACAGCTCCATCCTTCAGAGGCAGTGTTACCCAGAGTCATTAGTCTTGCTTTGCTGCCCAATTGGACTGGCAGAGCCTGTGTTGTCCACTCACACCGACTACACAGCTACAGAGACCACTACTACAGCATTGGACTGGCAGAGCCTGTGTTGTCCACTCACACCGACTACACAGCTACAGAGAAAACGACTACAGCATTGGACTGGCATAGCCTGTGTTGTCCACTCACACCGACTACACAGCTACAGAGAACACTACTCCAAACACACCATGTACCTTACCTTGCATTGTAGCAGGCTACGCCATAACATGTTGTGGAGCAATAATCTAAGTTCATATTCACTGTGAAAGATACTTGGTTACTCTCTAGAAATGACTGTCGATGTTCTGAAAGTTAAGCAGACAGATGCAAGGAAAGAGAGCGTGAGAGTGAGCGTGAGCGAGAGAGTGAACGAGAGAGAGAAGAATGCGTTTCCCTCAGCCAGTCTACTTTCATTCAAACTCTCTCTTTTGTTGGTTTAACAGAAGTCTTGCAGTTTCTCAGACAAACCCAAGGCCTACAGTACCTCTCGTCTCTATGCTCTCACCTCACATTATTTAGTCACACATCTAACTGTCGTGTTTCTAAAGATCCTCTTTCCCCCCAGTTCATATCTCCACAAAGACTAATGCTGAGGCCGGGCCAGGTGCTTGGCTTTTCATGGCTTAGGTGTCCTTCAATATTGATCAGACCTGGGTTCAAATACTATTTAGGGTATTTTAACTACTTTCAAAGACATTTGGAAGTAAGTATTATGATTTTTTTTGTTGTTGAAAAGACAAGTAGTTGAATATTTGAATGTATAAGGAAATAAAATACTAAAATACACCAACTCAAATAGACTCCCATTCATTTAACCCAGGTATTTGAAAATAGTACTTGAAATAAGTATTTGACAATACTTTCAAATAGTAGGCTATTTATATGAAATAATTTGAAAATACTTTCAAATAGTTTCAATAGAAGTAGTTGATTCGGGCCACATTATTTGAAAATACTCAAATACAAATACTTAAATACGCATGTATTTGAACCGAGGTCTGATATTTACCTCCAAATCTATTTGTGTGGAACGATATTGTGCATTCAGTTTGCACAGACCAAGGTTAGAGAGAGACAATAGATATATACAAAGGTTGGGGACCAGCAATACCGTAGCTGTTACCTTGATTTGCCAAACGACAAATGATGTCATATTAATACACAAATCACATCAGATTTCACAATAAAACATAGGATGACAATAAAATAATTAAAAGAATGAGACGGAATCACAAAGCAGGAGTGTTTGCTGATCCTGTCACACTGAGGACAATGGAAATTCAATAGAAAATTATTCTTTATTATGAAAAGTACTGCATTAAAGCATTCACGCAACGTATAGTTTTTTCATAATAAAAGGAACATTTTCTATTCTATTGAACTACCATTGTCCTCCAAGAGTGGCAGATTAGTTCTTGCTGAGCCCAGGCCTGGATGTGGTCATGATCATGCTGGGCTGAGGATGCCAGACAGGACCCAGACATGTCCCAGACAGTTCCCAGACGTCAGGGTCCTGCTGGTCAAGGGGTTCTGGGGTTCAGTGTCACTCCATGTCAGAGCATGTCTGTGACAAGCCAGGGTGAGGGAAGTGGCACCAAGGACCAGCAGGAGGGCAGAAGCCCCCAGAACAAGCAGTGACCCACTGGCCTGCGTCTGTTCTGATCAGGGACATGTCTGATTTGACACCACTGACCTGAGCTGAACTGAGCCGAAACCCCTGCCCTGCTCTGGGTCAGTCATGGAAGGGGAGGTCACTTCCATTTTGCATTCCCTCACTGACAGACACATACTATGGTTCAGTGTGTCTGTATGCAAACATACAAAAGTTCACACACACAGAAATATACTTAAACACACACAACAGACACACTCCCTCCTCCTCCTTGTATCTACTGACCCTAGACTTGTCAATTAGTATAAAGGCCATGAGCGAGAGAGCGAGCACGAGAGCGAGAGAGCGATTTTACCATCTCATCCTGGAATATACAAGGTCTGAGGTCATCTACTTTTGGTCTAATGAGCAGGAACTCAGACTTCCCCAAATAAATAAAAAATACAGACATTGTCATCCTGCAAGAAACATGGTATAGAGCCACTTGTTGCCCTCTAGGTTACAGAGAGCTGGTAGTCCCATCCACTAAACTACCAGGTGTTACTCAGGGAGTATGCTAATTTGGTATAGATCAAACTTACAACTCTTGCAGCTCTGTCGCACGCTGGGTCTGTACAGTCAAAAGTAGGCTTTGAGGGGACTCCTATGGTTGGTACACCAACAGCTCATTCCTTGGCAGTACTACTGTAGATTACTTTATCACAGACCACAACCCAGAGTCTCTCAGAGCGTTCACAGTCAGCTCACTGACACCCCTATCAGATCACAGCAAAATCACAGCCTACTTGAACAGAGCAATACTCAATCATGAGGCATCAAAGTCGAACAAACCGCATACTATTAAGAAACGCTATAGATGGAAGGAAAGTAGTGTAGAAACCTACCAAAAAACAATTGGGCAACAACAAATCCGATACATTTTAGACATCTTCCTGGACAAAATGTTTCACTGCAATTGTGAAGGTGTAAACTTGGCAGCAGAAAGCCTAAACTGTATATTTGACCTTTCAGCTTCCCAATCAAATCTAAAAATGTCAAGCAGACAACCTAAGAAAATTAACAACAATGACAATTGGTTTGATGTAGAATGCAAAACCCTTAGAAAGAAATAGAGAAACATATCCAACCAAAAACAAAGAGACCCAGACAACCTGATCATATGCCTTCCCCATGGTAAAACACTAAAACAATACAGAAACACTAAGAAAAAATAAGTAACAGCACGTCAGAAATCAGCTCAATGTAATTGAAGAATCCATAGAATATAACCACTTCTGGGAAAAGTGGAACACACTAAACCAACAACAACAGAAAGAGCTACCTATCCAAAATGGAGATGGATAAACCACTTCTCAAATCTTTTTGGCTCTATAACAAAGAACAAAAACATATACAGTGGGGAGAATTTGATACACTGCCGATTTTGCAGGTTTTCCTACTTACAAAGCATGTAGAGGTCTGTCATTTCTATCATAGGTAGTACACTTCAACTGTGAGAGACGGAATCTAAAACAAAAATCCAGAAAATCACATTGTATGATTTTTAAGTAAATAATTTGCATTTTATTGCATGACATAAGTATTTGATCACCTACCAACCAGTAAGAATTCTGGCTCTCACATACCTGTTAGTTTTTCTTTAAGAAGCCCTCCTGTTCTCCACTCATTACCTGTATTAACTGCACCTGTTTGAACTTGTTACCTGTATAAAAGACACCTGTCCACACACTCAATCAAACAGACTCCAACCTCTCCACTATGGCCAAGACCAGAGAGCTGTGTAAGGACATCAGGGATAAAATTGTAGACCTGCACAAGGCTGGGATGGGCTACAGGACAATAGGCAAGCAGCTTGGTGAGAAGGCAACAACTGTTGGCGCAATTATTAGAAAATGGAAGAAGTTCAAGATGACGGTCAATCACCCTCGGTCTGGGGCTCCATGCAAGATCTCACCTCGTGGGGCATCAATGATCATGAGGAAGGTGAGGGATCAGCCCAGAACTACACGGCAGGACCTGGTCAATGACCTGAAGAGAGCTGGGACCACAGTCTCAAAGAAAACCATTAGTAACACACTACGCTGTCATGGATTAAAATCCTGCAGCGCACGCAAGGTCCCCCTGCTCAAGCCAGCGCATGTCCAGGCCCGTCTGAAGTTTGCCAATGACCATCTGGATGATCCAGAGGAGGAATGGGAGAAGGTCATGTGGTCTGATGAGACAAAAATAGAGCTTTTTGGTTTGGAGGAAGAAGAAGGATGAGTACAACCCCAAGAACACCATCCCAACCGTGAAGCATGGAGGTGGAAACATCATTCTTTGGGGATGCTATTCTGCAAAGGGGACAGGACGACTGCACTCTATTGAGGGGAGGATGGATGGGGCCATGTATCGCGAGATCTTGGCCAACAACCTCCTTCCCTCAGTAAGAGCATTGAAGATGGGTCGTGGCTGGGTGTCCAGCATGACAACAACCCAAAACACACAGCCAGGGCAACTAAGGAGTGGCTCCGTAAGAAGCATCTCAAGGTCCTGGAGTGACCTAGCCAGTCTCCAGACCTGAACCCAATAGAAAATCTTTGGAGGGAGCTGAAAGTCCGTATTTCCCAGGGACAGCCCCGAAACCTGAAGGATCTGGAGAAGGTCTGTATGGAGGAGTGGTCCAAAATCCCTGCTGCAGTGTGTGCAAACCTGGTCAAGACCTACAGGAAACGTATGATCTCTGTAATTGCAAACAAAGGTTTCTGTACCAAATATTAAGTTCTGCTTTTCTGATGTATCAAATACTTATGTCATGCAATAAAATGCAAATTAATTACTTAAAAATCATTAGATTCCGTCTCTCACAGTTGAAGTGTACCTATGATAGAAATGACAGACCTCTACATGCTTTGTAAGTAGGAAAACCTGCAAAATCGGCAGTGTATCAAATACTTGTTCTCCCCACTGTACATGATCAACCACACAGCTATTAAAAGATGACCAGAACTCAATGGATTCTCCAATTACATTGAATGAACTACAGGACATAATACAAACCCTCCAACCCAAAAAGGCCTGTGATGTTGATGGTATCCTAAATGAAATGATAAAACATACAGACCACAAAATCCAATTGGCTATACTTAAACTCTAACATCATCCTCATCTCCACAAGGACACATTTGACCCAAATAATTACCATGGAATCTGTGACTGTGCAGCACAAAACCCATAACAATGCATGTAGAGCAGAACTAGGACTATATCCTCTAGCTATCAACATACAGAAAGGAGCTGTTCAATTCTACAACCACCTAAAACGAAGCCACACATTTCACCACAAAGCCCTCAACTACAGAGAGATTAACCTAGAGCAGAGCCCCCCTCAGCCAGCTGATTATGGGGCTCTGTTCACAAACACAAACAGACCCCACAGAGCCCTAGGACAGCAACACAATTAGACCCAACTAATTTATGAGAAAGCAAAAAGATAACTATTTGACACACTGGAAAGAATCTACCAAAAAAACGGAGCAAATTGGAATGCTATTTGGCCCTAAACAAAGAGTATGCAGTGGCAAAATACCTGACCACTGTGACTGACCCAAAATTAAGAAAATCATTGCCTATGTACAGACATGCTATTGAGAGGCTGCCATAGCCTGTCTTCTCTTAAGAGCCAGGTCTGCCTATCTGCCCAAAAAATGAGGTGGAAACTGAGCTGCACTTCCTAACCTCCTGCCAAATGTATGACCACAATAGAGATACATATTTCCCACAGATCCACAAAGAATTTGAAAACAAATCAAACATTGATAAACTCCCATATCTGTTAGGCGAAATACCGCAGTGTGCAATCATAGCAGCATGAGAAAAGGGCAAGCCATGAAAAAAGGGCAACCAGTGGAGCACAAACAACATTGTAAATACCACCAATATGTATCTGTTTATTCCCCTACTATTCGTACTACAATTATTTGCAAATTTTTTTATTTTTTTTTATTTTTTATTTCACCTTTATTTAACCAGGTAAGCCAGTTGAGAACAGGTTCTCATTTACAACTGCGACCTGGCCAAGATAAAGCAAAGTAGTGCAATAAAAACAACACAGAGTTACATATGGGGTAAAAAAAAAACATAAAGTCAGAAATACAACAGAAAATATATATACAGTGTGTGCAAATGTAGCAAGTTATGGAGGTAAGGCAATAAATAGGCTATAGTGCAGAATAATTACAATAGTATTAACACTGGAATGCTAGATGTGCAAGAGATTATGTGCAAATAGAGATACTGGGGTGCAAAAGAGCAAAATAAATAACAATATAGGGATGAGGTAGTTGGGTGGGCTAATTTCAGATGGGCTGTGTACAGGTGCAGTGATCGGTAAGGTGTTCTGACAACTGATGCTTAAAGTTATTGAGGGAGATAAGAGTCTCCAGCTTCAGAGATTTTTGCAATTCGTTCCAGTCATTGGCAGCAGAGAACGCTGTACATATCTGATAATATAACACTTGAAATGTCTATCTTTTTGAGTGCAATATTTAAAGTGAAATTCAAATCATTTTTTGCTGATGTTGTTTTGTGTCTTCTCATTTTTATTTATCTCACTTACTTTGGCAATGTAAACATGTTCCCATGCCAGTAAAGAGCCTTTGAATTGGAGAGTGAGTGAGTGAGTGAGTGAGTGAGTGAGTGAGTGAGTGAGTGAGTGAGTGAGTGAGTGAGTGAGTGAGTGAGTGAGTGAGTGAGTGAGTGAGTGAGTGAGTGAGTGAGTGAGTGAGTGAGTGAGTGAGAGAGAGAGAGAGAGAGAGAGAGAGAGAGAGAGAGAGAGAGAGAGAGAGAGAGAGAGAGAGAGAGAGAGAGAGAGAGAACCGCTAACCATGACCCAGACCTCTATGGGACAGAGGCAGGGGAAGGTAAGGTGAGACAGGGGGAAGCTGGAGAGGGGATGGGGGAGGAGGGATGGGGGAGGAAGGGCAAGAAGATATGGGGACATATGGAGGATACATGCACCGCTGACTATGACCCAGACCTCTATAGGACAGACAAGTGGAGGAAGAGACATGCTGGGGTAGGGGGTAGAGGTAGTGGAGATACATGCTGGGGTAGGGGGTAGAGGTAGTGGAGATACATGCTGGGGTAGGGGGTAGAGAGGTAGGGGAGATACATGCTGGGGTAGGGGGTAGAGGTAGTGGAGATACATGCTGGGGTAGGGGGTAGAGGTAGTGGAGATACATGCTGGGGTAGGGGGTAGAGGTAAGGGAGATACATGCTGGGGTAGGGGGTAGGGGAGGTACATGCTGGGGAGATACATGCTGGGGTAGAGAGGTAGGGGAGGTACATGCTGGGGAGATGCATGCTGGGGTAGAGAGGTAGGGAGGTACATGCTGGGGAGATGCATGCTGGGGTAGAGAGGTAGAGGAGGTACATGCTGGGGTAGAGAGGTAGGGGAGATACATGCTGGGGTAGAGAGGTAGGGGAGATACATGCTAGGGTAGAGAGGTAGGGGAGATACATGCTGGGGTAGAGAGGTAGGGGAGATACATGCTGGGGTAGAGAGGTAGGGGAGATACATTCTGGGGTAGAGAGGTAGGGGAGATACATGCTGGGGTAGAGAGGTAGGGGAGAGTAAGGGATGGTTGGGTTCAGTGGAAGAAGTCTTGGTAAGGCATAGGGAGGCAGAGGAAGGCCGGGGGAGGCAGAGGAAGGCCGGGGGAGGCAGGTGGAGGCAGGACAGGGATGGGGTAGAGTAGAGTAGAGCTGGGGGAGGCTAGAAATTGATGTTGGCTCCCAGCTTTTCCCGTCCAGACAGCCATTGTTGAGGATGACGACCGGGACAAACGCTTGGCGGCTAGAAGGATTAGAGCGGAGAGTTCACCCCACATCCTTTCTCCTCACCCCAAAACGACAGAGAAGGGGGGGGTTCACCCGACATCCCGACCCCAACATCCTCTCCTCACTTCGATACAAAAGAATGGCACAGAGGGAGGGCAAGAGGGAAAGAGGGAGGGATGGAGGACAACAAGCAGGCGTGTCGCCTGGCCTGCGCATAAATTAACCGCTCCTTCACTTCCTTTCTTCCTTCCTTTCATCTTACCGGACAAAAGAAACTGCTAACGTTTCACAGGAACGTCCAGACAACCAACGAGGTAAGAAAGCGATTGCCAGGTCTCGGTCTGAGATGAGAGGAGGTGTCTTGTAATGTATTGTATTGTGTTGTGTGATTGTCTGTCCATGGCAGGTCACACAGGGCTTTCTGCTCAGACCAGGGGCTTGTGGGGTCAGGGCGTGAACAGAGAGCTAGGCAGGCTCTCACAGGGCTCCGACACGGACACTAATGGGCTTAACACCAGTGGACAGACAGAGGAGAAAGGAGAGAGAGAAAGAGCGCGAGAGAGAGAAAGCGAGAGAAAGCAAGAGACAGAGAGATAGTGAAACAACCAGCTCTGTCTGAAGAGAGAGAAACAGAAAGAGAGACAGGAAAGAGGGGGGCAAGAAAGCGAGACAGACAAAGAGAGAGAACAGTCTTTGCATCTGCTGTGTTTCGGTCAAAAGGCTGATGAAAGAAGAGACCTGTCTCCAATTTACTACCAAGTTCTGCACATTGTTAGCTGAAAAGGAAGGGCTTTTTCAAGCTACTTAAGACAGGCTATTTCTTGGCTACTTAGTGCTGTTATTCTTTAGACACATACAACGGGGGCAATGAAGGTGATCAGATTCAAGTCCACATTTCTAATTCCTCCTCTGATCCAGGGGATGATCTATTACTAGTTACCAGCTACTGTGAAGTATGCAGTGTCTGATGTTCAGGAGAAGAGCCCTGAGGCACGAGAACACTAAGAAGTGTACGCTCGCAAATTACCATTAGGTCCACATCCTGGATTCCTCATCCTAGCCTGAGGGTGCGTGTGTGCGTGAGTGCGCGTGTCTGTGCGTGCGTGCATATGTGTGTGTGCACGTGCGTCTTTTTCATACAGGTGAAAAGTCTCCTTTTAAATCCATCTTTACAGGACAGCAGGATCTCCCCTGTGGAAACACCCTTTCATCACTGTCCGGCCAATCACATAGCTCGGAACTAGGCTTGGGCGGTATACCGTATACACCGTAAACCGTGATATTTGATGGTACGTTGGTCTGATTTTTCAATACCGTTAGAACCGTTTGTACTCTATTACGATCTAATCTGTTTTTAAAAAAAGGTGTGCCGTTTGCTAAATCACATCAATGCGAGTGAGGTGAGGAGATAAAACTCCACTTCTCTTGACATGAGGAGAGAGAGGGGTCATATAGCCTACTAACTTTTGGGGTGATAACATGTGACCTCTTCCACCTTTTAGTTAGATAAGAGAGACAGAGAAGTAAAGGCAGATCTGGTGTCGAAAAGAAATGCCACTGTCCCTATTTGGATACCCCATCAAAGCCGACAACTAAACCTACAAAAAGCACAGCACCGGGTGGAAGAAGCGCACGGACGCCATCTCCAAATACATAGCAAAATAAATGGTTTTGTTCAACACGGTGGAAAAGAAGGCCTTCAGGGACATGACCCACACATTAGACCCCCTTAGGTGGTGGGCCGATGCCGAAAACAAAGAATGATCGATCTACGTCGACGGAGGAACTGATTTCTGTATATGAAAACAAAATATTCTAATGATTATTGTCAAATTTGTCAGCACCTTCAATTCTTGCACATTTTCAGAACTCCCGTACATACACCTTGTGATGAAAGCAGCCAATGACCTGCTTCTATATAAGATTTTAAACACAGCCTCTGATCTGCTGTCAGTGTGTTAAGAGGAACTAACATTAGCGCCCAAAGACTGAAATAAGATAAATATCTGTTTGAGCGCACTTGAAATATGCAGCATGCATTATGAATGGTCTTGTACATAGGAAGAGGTACTGTAACTCCGTTGAGCTTTGAGCAAATTTACAGTTGACTAGCCTAGCCAGCTAATACTGTAAACATAAATGTGCCTGCTCCGGAAGCTAGTGTTTCATTACCTCTCTCTTTGTCAGTGAATTCAATTTTGAATCATGTTTTGACATGATTGTCTCATTTCAAGTAATTAGCTGCAGGCTTAATTGGAAACATTAAATAATATAATTTGCATAGAAATCCAAATAAAACCATGTCCACTGAACAAAAATATAAACGATACATGTAAAGTTTTGGTCATGTGTCATGTGTCATGAGCTGAAATAAAATATCCCAGAAATGTTCCATACGCACAAAAAGCTTATTTCTCTCAAATTTTATGCACAAATTTGTTTACATCCCTGTTAGTGAGCATTACTCATTTGCCAAGATAATACAGCCACCTGACAGGTGTGGCATATCAAGAAGCAGCCTGATCATGACACAGGCGCACCTTGTGCTGGGGACAATAAAAGGCCATTATAAAATGTGCAGTTTTGTCACACAACACAATGCCACAGATGTCTCAAGTTGAGGGAGTGTGCAATTGGCATGATGACTGCAGGAATGTCCACCAGTGCTGTTACCAGAGAACTGAATGTTCATTTCTCTACCATAATCCGCCTCCAACGTCGTTTTAGAGAATTTGGCAGTATGTCCAACTGGCCTCACAACTGCAGACCACATGTAACCACGCCAACCCAGGACCTCCACATCTGGCTTCCTCACCAGCGGGATCGTCTGAGACCAGCCACCCAGACAGCTGATGAAACTGTGGGTTTGTACAACTGAATAATTTCTGCACAAACTGTCAGAAACAGTCTCAGGGAAGCTCATCTGTGTGCTTGTCGTCCTCACCAGGGTCTTGACCTGACTGCAGTTCGGTGTCGTAACCGACTTAAGTGGGCAAATGCTCACCTTCAATGGCCACTGGCACGCTGGAAAAGTGTGCTCTTCACAGATGAATCCCGGTTTCAACTTTCCTGGGCAGATGGCAGACAGCATGTCGTGTAGGCGAGCGGTTTGCTGATGTCAACGTTGTGAACAGAGTGCCCCATGGTGGCGGTGGGGTTATGGTATGGGCAGGCATAAGCTATGGACAACGTACAGAGATACCGTGACGAGATCCTGAGGCCCATTGTCGTGCCATTCATCCGCCACCACCTCATGTTTCAGCATAATGCACAGCCCCATGTCGCAGAGATCTGTACACAATTCCCAGAAGCTGAAAATATCCCAGTTCTTCCATGGCCTGCATAATCACCAGACATGTCACCCATCGAGCATGTTTGGGATGCTCTGGATCGACAGCGTGTTCCAGTTCCCGCCAATATCCAGCAAACGTCGCACAGCCATTAAAGAGGAGTGGGACAACATACCACAGGCCACAATCAACAGCCTGATCAACTCTATGCGAAGGAGATGTGTCGTGCTGAATGAGGCAAATGGTGGTCACCAGATACTGACTGGTTTTCTGATCCACACCCCTACCATTTATTTAGGGTATCTGTGACCAACAGATGCATATCTGTATTCCCAGTCATGTGAAATCCATAGACTAGGGCCTAAATAATTTATTTCAATTGACTTATTTCCTTACATTAACTGTAACTCAGTAAAATCTTTGAAATTGTTGCATGTTGCATTTATATTTTTGTTCAGTGTAGATAGAAATATGTATAATAGAATATAAGTTTAAAAAAGACAGCTGCATATGCATTTTAGCCAATACATATGGCATAGCCTACACATACAGTGGGGAAAAAAAGTATTTAGTCAGCCACCAATTGTGCATGTTCTCCCACTTAAAAAGATGAGAGAGGCCTGTAATTTTCATCATAGGTACACGTCAACTATGACAGACAAAATGAGATTTTTTTTCTCCAGAAAATCACATTGTAGGATTTTTAATGAATTTATTTGCAAATTATGGTGGAAAATAAGTATTTGGTCAATAACAAAAGTTTCTCAATACTTTGTTATATACCCTTTGTTGGCAATGACACAGGTCAAACATTTTCTGTAAGTCTTCACACACTGTTGCTGGTATTTTGGCCCATTCCTCCATGCAGATCTCCTCTAGAGCGGTGATGTTTTGGGGCTGTCGCTGGGCAACACGGACTTTCAACTCCCTCCAAAGATTTTCTATGGGGTTGAGATCTGGAGACTGGCTAGGCCACTCCAGGACCTTGAAATGCTTCTTACGAAGCCACTCCTTCGTTGCCCGGGCGGTGTGTTTGGGATCATTGTCATGCTGAAAGACCCAGCCACATTTCATCTTCAATGCCCTTGCTGATGGAAGGAGGTTTTCACTTAAAATCTCACGATACATGGCCCCATTCATTCTTTCCTTTACACGGATCAGTCGTCCTGGTCCCTTTGCAGAAAAACAGCCCCAAAGCATGATGTTTCCACCCCCATGCTTCACAGTAGGTATGGTGTTCTTTGGATGCAACTCAGCATTCTTTGTCCTCCAAACACGACGAGTTGAGTTTTTACCAAAAAGTTCTATTTTGGTTTCATCTGACCATATGACATTCTCCCAATCCTCTTCTGGATCATCCAAATGCACTCTAGCAAACTTCAGACGGGCCTGGACATGTACTGGCTTAAGCAGGGGGCCACGTCTGGCACTGCAGGATTTGAGTCTCTGGCGGCGTAGTGTGTTACTGATGGTAGGCTTTGTTACTTTGGTCCCAGCTCTCTGCAGGTCATTCACTAGGTCCCCCCGTGTGGTTCTGGGATTTTTGCTCACCATTCTTGTGATCATTTTGACCCCACGGGGTGAGATCTTGCGTGGAGCCCCAGATCGAGGGAGATTATCAGTGGTCTTCCTAATAATTGCTCCCACAGTTGATTACTTCAAACCAAGCTGCTTACCTATTGCAGATTCAGTCTTCCCAGCCTGGTGCAGGTCTACAATTTTGTTTCTGGTGTCCTTTGACAGCTCTTTGGTCTTGGCCATAGTGGAGTTTGGAGTGTGACTGTTTGAGGTTGTGTCTTTTATACTGATAACAAGTTCAAACAGGTGCCATTAATACAGGTAACGAGTGGAGGACAGAGGAGCCTCTTAAAGAAGAAGTTACAGGTCTGTGAAAGCCAGAAATGTTGCTTGTTTGTAGGTGACCAAATACTTATTTTCCACCATAATTTGCAAATAATTTCATTAAAAATCCTACAATGTGATTTTCTGGATTTTTCTTTCTCAATTTGTCTGTCATAGTTGACGTGTACCTATGATGAAAATTACAGGCCTCTCTCATCTTTTTAAGTGGGAGAACTTGCACAATTGGTGGCTGACTAAATACTTTTTTTCCCCACTGTATAGCATACCTTGCAATACAATCTTCTCTAAAAGTTTCTTGAAGTGCAGTCGCAAAAACCATCAACCGCTATGATGAAACTGGCTCTCATGAGGACCGCCACAGGAAAGGAAGACCCAGAGTTACCTCTGCTGCAGAGGATAAGTTCATTAGAGTTACCAGCCTCAGAAATTGGAGCCCAAATAAATGCTTCACAAAGTTCAAGTCACAGACACATCTCAACATCAACTGTTCAGAGGGGACTGTGTAAATCAGGCCTTCATGATCGAATTGCTGCAAAGAAAACACTACTTTTGGACACCAATAAGAAGAAGAGACCTGCTTGGGCCAAGAAACACGAGCAATGGACATTAGTCCGTTGGAAATGTGTCCTTTGGTCTGCAGTCCAAATTTGAGATCTTTGGTTCTTTGTGAGACGCGGTGTGGGTGAACGGATGATCTCTGCATGTATAGTTCCCACCGTAAAGCATTGAGGAAGATGGGTTTTGGTGTGGGGGTGCTTTGCTGGTGACACCGTCTGTGATTTATTTAGAATTCAAGGCACACTTAACCAGCATGGCTACCACAGCATTCTGCAGCGATACACCATCCCATCTGGTTTGGGCTTAGTGGGACTGTCATTTGTTTTTCAACAGGACAATGACCCAACACACCTCCAGGCTGTGTAAGGGCTATTTTACCAAGAAGGGGAGTGATGGAGTGCTGCATCAGATGACCTGGCCTCCACAATCCCCCAACCTCAACCCAATTGAGATGGTTTGGGATGAGTCGGACGGCAGAGTGAAGGAAACACCTGTTAATTGAAATGCATTCCAGGTGACTACCTCACGAAGCTGGTTGAGAGAATGCCAAGAGTTATCAAAGCTGTCATCAAGGCAACGGGTGGCTATTTGAAGAATCTCAAATATAAAATATATTTGGATTTGTTTAACACTTTTTTGGTTACTACATGATTCCATATGTGTTATTTCATAGTTTTGATGTCTTCACTATTATTCCACAATGTAGAAAATAGTAAAAATAAAGAAAAACCCTTGAATGAGTAGGAGTGTACAAACTTTTGACTGGTACTGTACATTCGAACAAAGAACATCAAAAATAGTGTTTCACCATTCATCGAGTACAGAGACAAATAGCAAAGGTGTCTCAGGAAGTATTTGAAGTATCTAAATATAGTTTAACCTATCTATATACACACACACACACACACACACACAGTGCTTTCGGAAAGTATACAGACCCCTTGACTTTTTCCATATTTAGTTACTTATTCTAAAATGGATAAAATAAATAAAATTCCTCAGCAATCTACACACAATACCCCATAATGACAAAGCGAATATTCAGACCCTTTGCTAAGAGACTCGAAATTGAGCTCAGGTGCATCCTGTTTCCATTGATCATCCTTGAGATGTTTCTACAACTTGTTTGGAGTCTACCTGTGCTAAATTCAATTGATTGGACATGATTTGGAAAGGCACACACCTGTCTATATAAGGTCCCACAGTTGACAGTGCATGTCAGAGCAAAATCTAAACCATGAGGTCGAAGTAATTGTCCGTAGAGCTCCGAGACAGGATTGTGTCGAGGCACAGATCTGGGGAAGGGTACCACCAAGACTGATCCTAAAGCTGGCCGCCTGGCCAAACTGAGCCATCGGGGGAGAAGGGCCTTGGTTAGGGAGGTGACCAAGAACCGGATGGTCACTCTGACAGAGCTCCAGAGTTTCTCTGTGGAGATGGGAGAACCTTCCAGAAGGACAACCATCTCTGCAGCAGTCCACCAATCAGGCCTTTAAGGTAGAGTGGCCAGACGGAAGCCACTCCTCAGTAAAAGGCACATGACAGCCTGCTTGGAGTTTGCCAAAAGGCACCTAAAGGACTCTCAGACCATGAGAAACAAGATTCTCTGGTCAGATGAAACCAAGATTGAACTCTGTCCTATTTTGGTATAGCATGAGGCAACAGCAAGTCATTTCAATTCCACACGGCCTAAACAAATTTTCGCTCATTGTTTTTGTCATTAAATATGTACTCTTATTGCACTCGGAAGTTGTTTGTTAATATTTGAAGAAATGCAATGCTCTTTGTTCGTTTGCGACGTTAACACCTTGAGTCCCACACTATTATCAGCAATTTGTAGTGCTTCCAAAATAAACGTTTTCTAAGAAGGTTGAGATTGTTTTATTGACTGCTTAACATTTAAAAAAATTTGAACGTAACCTGCGTATTGAGTTGGACTATAAGCCCAAATGGTAGGCTACAAGCAACAGGCATGATTGTGGTTGATGGAAAAGTGAACCATACCCGAAGAATTAGGGCTCTATTCAATCCGCATCGCGGAAGTTCATCTTTACAGCGTGACTGAACTTTAAAGGCAATGTTCCTGCTTTAGCGGAGACTGCATTCACGGTAAACACTGCATATGTCGGCTCAATCGGAAATGACCTTTACATTTCTGTTCCGGAATCTGTAATGCTTCAGCTTTACAGATTGAATAAGAGCCCTTAGTATTTTATGCAAATCGCAAATCCAATGCCGCCTCACTGTGGCGAGATTGTTGTGGCGCATTGTGTTGACGAGAAACGTGTGAACCCTAGTTTCAGTAACAAGTAGGCCTAGAGAAGGTAAATACCACCACATTGTAGCATGATAGCAGCATTAGACAGGTAGCATTGTTAGCGCAACACATGAACCGGCCGTGAGACATCGTAAGCGCAAGGCACGGATGCTGATATCGGTCATTACGATAAATAACCTATAGGGCCCTACTTGAGAAATGTGAAGTTTGAAATGAAATAAATTTGCTAAATGGGTGATCGTTAATGGGACTATTGATAGCTACAACATTCAAAGTAGTAGTAGTAGTAGTTTTAAGGGTAATATTTAAAAAAAAATACTGTGGTGCACATTAATGTTATAAACGTATCATTCAATTGATTGTTATTGTGATAATTCAGTCAATTTATCATCCAGCTCTAATACACATACAATCAAATAAACATGACATGCATACATATGATCTGGAGTGTCACTTTTTGATGACATGCTCTGTATGTCGAAGAACAATATAAAGCACACACACACACACACACACACACACACACAGAGAGGGGCAAACCACATAGGAGTCACAGACATGGAACAGATTAGCCTTAAGGGAGACTACAGCACAGCCTCATATCAGGTGTGTGGTACAAGTCCAGATGAACCCGTCCTAGAGCCCCCCCAGTCGGTGTCTGTCTGGGGAAAATGACTAATAGGAATTGACAGGCATGAATATGTTAGGCTATTAGGCTTTAAATTAAAAAACACAAACATCAGATCTGTTAGAGGGATCTTAGCGGAATAATCTACAGTGGCTGAGTTCTCTGAAAGATAGCGGTGTTTACGTGTTGTTAGCTGATGTGTGCAAGTGTGCGTTCCTAGCAAAAATATACTGCGCAGACACTTCATTCTGAGCGAGGGAGTGTTACTCAAAACCACCATCATCTAAGACAGAGGAACCATATCTATTCTAAGAAAGTAGAAAGTTTGATAAAAAGTTATTCCTCATCCGTCTGCCATCCCTCCACTCAGTCATAAATCATGTTCAAAGTGCAGACTGTCAACACTGCTCCGTTGGACCACTAGAGAGCTCACCGAAAGCCACAGAGAAATGGGAGTGTGTGTCTAGGCTGTCTTAACTAGACACAGAGACTACAAGGCCTACTGACACATTTATGTCTGAGTTTCATCTGTATGACAAACTAGGCACAGACAGAATTTTCAAAGATAATCTATTAATTCATTGAAATCTGTTCATTCACTGAAAACCATTCATTCAAATCAGAGTGAACTCTTTAAAATGAAACTAACTAATTCAGGTTTACATCTTAAATATGTAGACCTCTAAAACGGTACTGATGAGGAAAGGTTTAATCTGGCACCAGTCTCATTGTGCACTCTGTACATAACTCTTAAAATCCATTCTGTTCTAACTACAGTACTGTTACAAAAGGCCCACATATACAAAAACATGACTATTACAGAGGCCCATCAGAAGCCTTTCAGTGAGGGGCATTTCGATCTAAAAGGAACCATGAGAACCAACATGTGAAGTTGGTCAAATTGGGTTTAAAATGAAAACTAAGATACTATATTTTTGAGAAATTACGGCATATATAAATGTTTAAACCATTTCCCATTCAAAAAAATTGGAATAAGCAAAGGCTTTGATTTCTGGTCACTTAGATGGAAAAGGGGTCTTAGAAAACATCTACCAGAAATAGTACTTAAAAAGTATTAGAAATACATCAAAACACAATAATGTTGAAGTAAAGACCCCTGCCAACTAATATCAAACTTATATTTAGTTTTGGAGAAATGATTTGCCTTCTGTAAGTTTAAGAAACATTTATTGTTATTCCGTTACCAAAAACCCACATATCTTTAGGATAGGCCTATTTTCTAATGTCTCTCCCTGGATAATGCAAGTTTACAGAAGTAACCTACCAGTTAGATTAAATGTGATTAAAACACATAATTCTGTTAACAAATCGGTAACAAAATTACTACAATTGAATTGGCTACAATAGGAAATCATAGTAGTCACAAACCACAGTTGGGTCACCTGCTACTGTCCTCCCTATACAGTTATGTTCAGCCCATAACGGGGGGGTTCTCTCTTTCTGTCGTCTGGTGGTCAAAGCAAGACTGTGAAAGCAGCCTGGACAACCTCTCAATCTGGACAACCCCTCCCTCTCAATCTCCCTCTCTCTCTCCAGTTAATGTCACCTCTCCTGGCTATTACCCTCTTCCCATTTACTGTAACAAGCATCCTCACCCACTGAGCACCGGCCGACACCGGACGCCCATGGACGTTGAAAAGTAGTTGAAATTTGGTCAGTCCGCCCTGTCCGGACAGAATCTAAACCAATCATAGTTTGGACAGCACAGTACAGTAGAGCACAGTAGAGAACAGTACAGTAGAGTACAGTGTACGGTAATGTACATATCTACTTTACTGTCCTCTACTTTGCTGTACTCTACTGTGCTGTACTGTGATGTCCAAACTTCTGAAACATAGAAGTCTATGATTGGTTCAGATTTGGTCCCAAATATGCAAAAGAAGGATATTGCATATTTCTACCTTTGTGTACCTATTCAGGATACATCACAATGAAGATAATGGTATTCATATCCATCATTATGCATTTCTGTATAGTACAGATCAGGTACCCATGATGTAATTCCCTTACCGTAATTCCATTACCAGATGTAAATCCACTTCACCTACTGTAGTTCAATAACCTAATATTTGTTTTTACCCCATTGTTTCTCCAGACATCTTTGAATCTTAATTCAGAGTAGATATTTAACAGAGTTTTTGAAAAACATGGTCGCATTAAAATCTGAGAGAGATTTTACCGTAATTATGTTACCAAACTTTGCATCAGCACAGTTCTTCCAGTAAATGTGTTTTTGTGAAATGTTATATAAATCCTTGTGCAAAGAGTTGTACGGTTTTTTAAACTTTTAAATGGTTTTTGTTTGGCATACATTTAAAAGTGAAAATCTGAGTCAAAGAGTAATTCCGTTGACTTGCCCTGAGGCAGAAACCCTTGGAAGCCAACGGTGGGCAGTGAACTGAATGGGTTGAGTGGACACTTTCTAACCATTCAGATTCTCATCACGTGTTCTTATGGGATGAACTGAAGAGCTCTTTCTATGTACCTCCACTCTGTCTAGTCCAGTTCTACTGTCACCCTGAGAGTCATACATTTGCTAGCTTGCACTGAGACCTGCCACAGAGCATCTGCAATGCAAACAGACTACACACTTTGCACTGGCAGGTCATTGAATCTGCAAACTTTTCAGAGTTGTCTTTCCTCTCCTCTCCTCTCTCAATCACATCCCAGCTACAGGCCTCTATTAGTCCCTCTGGTTCAGAATCAGCAGGTTTAAATCCGAGTGTGAGCGGGTAAGAACCCGTAACAGGACATTTGGGAAAGACGATGAAGACACACACAGTAATATCAGCTCTCTGTCCCAGACTCCCTCAAAGAGCCCTGAGAGTTGCAGAGGGACGAGAGGGAAATAAATAAATCGGCTTTATTGCTCAGAGACGGGGGGAGCGAGAGAGAGAGAGAGAGAGAGGCCATGAGAAGACGGCGAGAGAAAGAGCGGAGAGGCAGAGAGACAGAGAGGGCGTGAGGACAGACAGGGCGTGAGGACAGAGAGGGCGTGAGGACAAATTCAATTTTTTAAAATCATGTTTTGGGGTGTGTTGTATTTGTCATTATCATAATAATTTTATTGAGAGAGAGAGAAAGAGAGAGAGACACGCACAGACAGCCTCCCCTGGTCGTGCAGTAACAGACCCAGCAGTGAAGGGCTCTAATAAATGAGCTTCTTAATTCCTCCTGTCAGCAAACCTCACTAATTCCTGCTCACTAATATACACACGGCTGACATGAGGGAAGGGGGAGGGAAAGAGAGAGAGAGAGAGGCAGGGAGGGATATGGAGAGGTTTCCAACCTGACAGTAGGAAAGCAAGTCCTTCCTCTATACTCTCGCTCGCTCTCTCCTTCTCTTTCTCCCTCTCGCTCTCTGATCATGAAGGAAAGGTTCAATTAGTGTGTTCACCACTCCTTGGTTCCGGTAGCTGCATCAATTTACAGACAACGCTTAGCAGTGTGTGTGTTCCCCTCCAGAGGCATGCTGCTGTTTTCTCTCTGATGATACCTGTGTAATTCTGAAAGGATAACGAGACCAACAGGGATGAGCTGCACGCTGCCTTCACGCCTCCATCTCCCTCGCTCCCTTTCTCTCGCTCCCCCTCTCCTGTCTTTATCCAACCTAATTTCCTCTTTCTGTCGCTCTTTCGATCTCATCTCAACTCTTTGTTTCTCTCTCTTCATTCACTCTCTCGCTCTCTCCATCTCACGCAGTTTTACACTGTGTGACATTGTTTTCTGTCTCTATCCATCTCTCGCTCTCTCTGTGTCTGCGCTGGTGTTAAGTCAACTGATAGAGTGAGTAGTCAAGTGGGTGTGAAGTAACTACACAGTAGACACTAGGAGTTAGAGGGCCATAGGTTTGAGTTCGTTCACTTCCCGTGTCCCAGAGAAGCAGGCACAATGTCTCCTTACAAAGTTGCTTGTGAAAGTCTACACACCCCTTGCACAGTCATCCCATTTTGCTTCCTTTAAATAACATTTAAAAGGGGATTAAATCGGGATCTACACAAACTACTCCACATTTTCAAAAGTGAAAGAAATTATAGAAAATCGTCCAAATGATTAAAACACTTAAAATGAAGATGTATTGATTGCACAAGTCTTCACAACCCAAAGTTAATACTTAATGGCAGTACCTTTGACAGCCAATACAGCTATGAGTCTTTTGGAATAAGATTCGACCAACTTTCCACAACTCTCAGGGCAACATAAATCGTTTTTGTCAAAATTGCTGAAGCTCATTACATTTGGTTGGGAGTCATTAATGGACAGCAATATTCAAACCTTGTCTCAGATTTTCAAGCAGATTTAAGTCAGGGCTGAGACTGGACCATTCAGGAACACTTAATACTTATTGGAAAGGGATTTTGGTGTGTTTTTTCCATTTAAAATGTGTTGTCCCGCTGAAAAGGAAAACTCTATCCCATGGTTAGCTTTTCAGAAGACTATGGTGGGTTTTCCTCTAAAAAACCTGGGCTTTGCTCCTTTTATAGTTATTTTGATCCTGACAAACTCCCCAGTCCACGGTGACAAGCATACGTGATGCTGCCACCACAATACTTGAAAATACAGAGGGTTTCACTCTGTGCTGTGTTCTATTGGATTTGACCGAAGCCTGTAGTTTTTCATTTAAGCCAAAATGTTACATTTCTTTGCCCTGTTGTCTTGCAGTATTACTTAACGGCCTTGTTGCAAACAGAATGGGTAATTTGGAGTGGATTTTTGAAAGTAGCAAAGCCCTGATAAAAAGTTAGAGGAAACCCTGCCTCAGTCCTCTGAATACCTAACCCTGGGATAGTTTTATTTTTGATGCCAGACACACCAGAATGGCTTTCCAAGAGGTGTTGAGTGTTCCTGAGTGGTCCAGTCTCAGTCCTGACTTAAATTTGCTTGAAAATCAGAGACAAAGTTTCAATATTGCTGTCCATCAATGATTCCCAACCAAATTTACTAAGCTTGAGCATTTTTGACCAAAACTATGGATATATATATACGGGTTGGTTGTTTAGCAACAAAACCGATGCATGCGCAATGAGTACTTGTCTCCTCTCAAATACATTGTTACAGTTGGTTAGCTAGCTAGCAAGTTTTAGCCATGTTAGCATTGACATGAAATCAGTCAAAACACCTCAAAACAAGACATGGTATCAAGAACATGATTCAACTAGCTGAAAGGAGTCACTTATAATTCACCACATGGCAGTTACTTGTCATTGTTGGTAGCTATGTGGCCATCCAGAATCACAACTCAGACTTCTGCCCCATTGAAGCGTGTGCATCGTTTTCGTGACATTGCCAGCTAACCCGTCTATGTTGCCCTAAGAGTTGTGCAAAGTTGGTAGAATCATATTCAAAATTGTTCACAGCTGTAATGGCTGCCAAAGGTGCCATTCACAACTTAATGTTTGCCAGCTAGATATCTTATAAACAACCTAAGTTAACAGTCTGAATTGAGCTAAATGCTCTGCAGTTGTGCATTTCTTTGGCTAATTTAGTAGCTAGTTAGCCATCTAGCTGTGATTAGCTTCTTGCAAAATCAAGCTTCGCAGCAGTATAAATGACTCAATTTTCTCTCCACGCGAAGTAGAGCATCTGCATTGTGAATTCGCATTGAATTTAATGAGCTGTTTTAATGAAAGCCCCCCCAAAAAAGTATGTTTAAACATAAAAATGGTTTTCCTAGTGTGTGTGTGTGTGTGTGTGTGTGTGTGTGTGTGTGCGTGTGCGTTATCTGCGTGCTGTAGATGTGGCAATCCTACACTCCTCTGGTATATCCAGTTTTTCAGAGAGATGACAAGAGGGGGAATAGGCAGAGGGTGCATTTGCTTTACGGAGACAGGAGCCCAGGGTGGATTACACACAGGAGGGATATACAGAGGAAGAGAAGGAGATCAATGCAGAGAGAATACAGTAGCCTTAGGCCTATTAAATACTACAGCATTATGGTAGAGTAGAGTATTCTCTAAGTGAATCAAAGGAGAAAGGTACAGTAGTTGTATAAAAGATAGCCCAGTCTGTCTACTGGTCTCTCAGTTAGAACTGCTGCCATCGCTACTTCCCAACAGCACAGCTGACACATACACAGACACGCTGAACTTCACCAGCCACTGGTTCATATTTATGGCATTTTCAGCCCATCCGACTGCCGTGGCTGCCTAACACACTGATGCAAACACGCGCACACACACACACACACACACACACACACACACACACACACACACACACACACACACACACACACACACACACACACACACACACACACACACACACACAGTGGCTATTTAAGCAGTCATGTTTCATATTTCCTTCCCTGACTCTCTGTCTGTGAAAGTAGGCCATCTGCAGGTAATGGGGCATGGGTGGGGGCCGAGGATTTAGCCACCTGCATCTCAATGACAACAACGTATCCATGGGGATTTATCTAAATGTAAATCAGCTACTTTCACTCTGCGACATACACAACACGCCCAAAATCCACACAAAATGCGCCCAGCTCTCTTTCATCTGTGCCCTACGGAGCAAATTCACTATAACCAAATGCACTTTTAATTTAGGGAACTGATTCAGCTGAACCCAAAATACACACAGTGTAGGTAAGAGATGAGCCGAGGGGAGGAGAGGAGAGGAAGAGTGACAGGTGACAAAAACAATTCATCCCTCTTTTTTTCCATCTCATCTCTCTGAGGAACAATTTGAAAGAAAAGAAGAGGTGAATAAAGTTGAGAGATGAAGTGAGGAATAAAGTTGGCGAAAGAAGAAGGACGTCAAGAAAGTGCAGGGCTCAAACACCCTGCAGCTTTCCATTGCTATGGAACGGCTTTACATTCACGTCAGTGATGTAGTTGGAAAAAACTAAAATCGGTGGGTAAACGCTAAATCAGCTTTCGCCCTGAGTAAAGTAGCGCTCCCTATGTTTCCAATGCATTTTTCTGCAAAACTTGCGTTTACCCTTCACTACACCACTGGTTCACATGGAAGATTGGTGGTGGTCACTGTCATGATGATTACCTTGTATAAAGGCAGGCAGTAAATCACAACTCAGCAGACTACAGTGTCTATAAAGCCAACAGCACCTAGGGACTAGAGGCCCCACTGGAAGTTTTACTGTAAGAGATATATGCTACAGGGTTATCTAGGTTCACTCTCCCGCTCTCTGATCCCTCCCCCCAGTCCTACACAGCTGTTAATTAGCTTGGCTAAGTGCTCCATTAATCGATTGGTTGTCCTGATGCTATATCTCATAATGGGTGTTACGCTCTCCAGAGAAATATGAGGCTCAGGAAGTCACACTGTCTCTGGTGAGCTACTGGTCCTTGGTGGGAGTAAAGAGTATGGGTAGATGGGAAGTCCTACGTAGGTCAGTATGGGGGACCAATGGATGATGACATGACAACCTTCTTCCCCTCCCTTGCAATGCACAGAATGTAACCTATAGACAATACTGTATAGGTAGACATCAAAGTGACAATTGTACAATGAGTGACCATGGATTCTGTGTCAGAATGTCTGAGAACAGTGTGTGTGTGTGTGTGTGTGTGTGTGTGTGTGTGTTCCAAACATTCTACATTACATTTAATCTTTGACAGCAACTGTAGGCCAAACTTTCCTTGCTGTCAATCATTGGCTGGTAGAACAGAAGGCCTACAGACAGCCAACCAGCCAACCATCCACAGTCCAGCCATTTGAAATACCTTGAAAATATGTCTCTTTTCAGAACCAGGGTCCTGAAGCCAAGTTCTCCATCAAAAGATAGCCTGTCATATGTTACTGAGAGAGTGAGAGCTAGAGACAAAGAGCAAGAGAAACAGATAGAGACACGAAAAGACAAAGACGGGACAGAGAGAGAGAGACCGATTACTGTGACCTCGTTAACCCCTCCGGCTCGTTAGCGTCTCGTTAAGGTGTTAGCGTTCTCCTGGCCCGTCGTCTGTCACACCTGCATTAAGCCCATCGACCCACAGAGCTTATTAAACTCATTCATTACAGCCCAGATCGAACCACTACCAGGCGCCAGCACAGGACCAAACACATTAGGAGAAGGGGGTGTTCCCACTTTCACTGTTGGAGACGGTGGAGATACGGAGGGTAGGGAAGAGGAGGAAGACTAAAGAAAGAAAGGGGAAGAGGAGGGGGAGAAAGAGGAGGCGGAGGAAGAGGAGGAGAAGGAAGAGGAGGGGGAGGAAGAGGAGGCGGAGGAAGAGGAGGGGAAGGAAGACAACATGCACTCACTCAGACAGGCACACACCTCTGCCTCACATCTATCATTAGTAAGGAAGCCAGTGGTTAGAGCAACTCTGGCCTCTCAATCAGCAGACAGACAGGAGAGAGAGAGAGGAAGAGAGAGAAGAAGAGAGAGGAGGAGAGAGTAGAAGAAACAAAGAGAGAAAGGAGGCAGACAGGGAAGACGGGGAGAGAGGAGAGCAGTCTCTCCACGTCTCTTTACCTCCTCTTATCCCCCTCTCTCCTCTCCCATGACCCTACAGATTCCAGTTTACCCAGAGCTATTTATCACATCCCAGAGCACTAAAGACTTCCATCTCACTGTCAGGCTAAGGGCGCTCCCAACTCCCGCTTTAGATGATGATGTCATCAGAGCTGCCCTTGTAAAACAAAAGGAAAACCCATTATAGGTTGGATACGGGGGTGAGGGATGGGGTAAAGGGTGAGGGGGGCTAGCCCATGAATCATTTGGACACCCCCTGGCACAGTGTCAGGACCCTGTGACTGTCTGTCTGTCTGCCGGTGGACAGACGGGAGGCCCGGAATGACTCGGAACTACCAAGCAAAGACACACACAGTACAGATGTAACTAAGCCTAACTTGAATCTTGAAACTTCATTCCTAATCTTAAAATGCTTGGATGTAACCAACTTTCCTTTGAATCATGCATTTATGTTGATATTAGTTCTGGATGAAAATGTGTGTTACTCCTATACTACTGTGATACTCCTATACTACTGTGATTCTCCTTAACTAGTTATACTACTGTGATACTCCTATACTACTGTGATACTCCTATACTACTGTGATACTCCTTAACTAGTTATACTACTGTGATACTCCTATACTACTGTGATACTCCTATACTACTGTGATACTCCTATACTACTGTGATACTCCTATACTAGTTATACTACTGTGATACTCCTATACTACTGTGATACTCCTATACTACTGTGATACTCCTATACTAGTTATACTACTGTGATACTCCTATACTACTGTATATCCTAGTTTTAACAGGCCAGTGATACAGCACACAATCTGTTCATCCTCAGGGTTGAGTCTGTCCACTGTCCCAGAGAACTTCCTCCCTATTACTTATGTTGGAAAGATGTTGAAAAATGTGCTTCGGTTCCACTTTGTGCTGCTAAAAAGCCAAATGATGAACTTTAGGCCAAATGGCTGCTTATTTTAGGCATGTTTCCAGTCTTCATATACTGAAAAGGGGATATTTTTTTACTCTCTGTAGTCATCGAAGCATTCTTACAGTGCCATCTGCAGGTCATGGTATGATACAACAGCCTCAGCCACCGACACTGCAGTGGATTGACGGACTCTTTCAACTCATTGCCTTTCTTTTGAGCTTCCAGTAACCTACATCTTCTTCTATGCGTTCCACTATCCATTTACCCAGATTTTAACTGTAGGCCTACCTGTAAACAAATAGGTCTATCAACTATATCAGGGTTTTAAAACAGTCATAACAAACTAATTCAAGTGGGCACAAGATGTCGTCTATCACTGTCGGTGATGTTTAGTGAATAGCTGTATTTCTGCAGTATTTCTGCTTTACAATATTGACAGGCCACAAGTGACAGACGGGTATCACAAATAAAGAGATGTAAACCCCTTAACAGAGACAGATGTTCACAGAAGATCTGGCGAATGTACACGGTGATAAAACCTTGGTCTTTCATCTTTCAAGAGCAACTTAGCGAGCTGGGTCCATGTCTGTTCTGTAACAAAGAGACAAACAGCACAGCCTTGCCTTGTCTGGTCTATGCTCAGAAAGAGCCAACCAGCCATATAACAAACACCAAACCTTAACCTGAAGAACCTCTCTCTCACACACTAGGTAATCTCCTGTCGCTGCAGAGGAACCTTTTTAAACCACGGTCCTTTCTTCCAACCAGGTTCTTTGTCCGACAGGGACTGTTACCGTGTAATCCCCTGAACATCTTAAAGGGAAAGTTCACTTCACAGACACTCATATCTAGAGACCAGACCTGACATTTACAAAACTCATCGCCTGCGTCTCCATTGCTTCTGTCCTCTCTTGTTCCAGCATATTTTGTTGTAGGCCAGACGGTGAGGTGAACCTATCGATAGCAGTGTGTCTGGATCCAGCCAGCCGGGCCGTCAATGGAAGCACAGCAACATTAATTCATTGACCTGATGCCTTGTGAACCTGAGAGATGATCAACTGGATGACCCCCAAACATGGTCCTAACTCCTCACCACATGAAACAGCTTTCACGTGCTTTCTGAGGGATACATAGCTAGCCTTCAAAGACTACACGAGAGAGAGAGGAAATGACGGAGCACACAAAGAAAGAAGAAGGAGAGAAAGAGAGGTAGAGAGAGGGGGACAGTAGATGTTAGGGAGAACGAGAAAGAAGATGAGGTGAAGGAGAGATGGATAGGAGAGAGGAAGACGTGTCGTAGCCAGGGGAATATAAAAGAGGGCAAGAAGGTGGAGCAAGGAGGGAAAAAAAGGGATGTGGGAGGAGAGAGAGACCGAGAGAAAATAGTGGCAATTTTCACCTAGAGCACCTGGGGAGAGGGGGACGTTTGATAGCCTGCTCCCCTGTGTTCCCTGATGGTCATCATTACAGGGACCAGCATCCCTACAGCTCAGAAGCACAGCAGCTCTAAATGGTGATTACCTCACAGATGGACGATCACAGAGAGAGGGTGGGGGAGACGGGGGCAGAAGAAAGGAGAAAAAGAGTGAAAGAAAGATCGAAAGAAAGACGAGAGGCGAGAGAGAGACAAGAGACGAAGAACAGAGAGACTGGGCACACAGCAGCACAAATAATGTAATGCCTATATGGGAGAACCCTACTGTCATTTTATCTATGGTCTGGAATGGATGCACGTGATCATGTAAAAACAAATGTATGTTTTTATTTTTGGGGCCAAAACATACAACATATGACACTAACCAAACAACAACAAAACAGCACATGTAAACATGACACAACATTGTTCTCTCTCATCCTATTTTGACTCAAAGGCACATTTCTATACTTTCCTATCCTTGCATATCACAATTCCATCCATCTAAATACAAATGTTGCATATATGGGAGGGCTGTAATGAATTTTCAAGAACTATAAATAAATAGTTTAAAATATTGGAGTCAAGATAAAATTGACAGCAGTTTCTCATCATGTACATTATTTGTATAAAATTACATATTATTGATTGGTATAATGATTTTGTATAATGTCAACATGATTGTGTCATTTTAGACCCTCTCTCAATCTGAACGGCAGGGTCACAACTCAAGCTGGGCCGTTGGTGATGGTGAACTCTCTGCCATTCACACATTAGACGACCCCGCCCATTGTGACCCCACATCCAACAGGTCACCTCCTGTCCTTTGTAATCCTTCAGGTCCAGTAGCACGTTGTATCATGTCATCCCAGCATGCTCAAACCAAAGTAGACAGATCCTCCATGTCACACAGAAAGGAGAATGTCACTGGAATGTTTTCTCTGGGAGGGAAGACGGCTGTGGAGAGCGTTCCTCCCATCCGCAGGTCAAGATGGTTCTACTTATCTCTAATCAATCCAAAATACTTCCCGGGACAACTTTTCAGAGAAGGAGAAAATTCAGTCTAGCTTGCCCAACATTTCCCATGTGTCTCCCAGTGTTTAAACTAGCCAGGGGGTGTCGTGTCAGAACAGGTCTCCCATACCTGACAGCTCTTGTTACCACTTCCTGTTCCCCTATTCTCCCTTTGTTCTAGCTAGTTAAATCTGATGTAGCATAAATACACAGATCACTCACTAATCATCCTGCATTGAACCGTTATTGGACCATTATGACTACTCAAACACTTCTCTGGCTTTAACTACACTGTAATGTTCACAAGCTGTCAGCCTATCAGGGAGGGCTATGAGGTGTATGTGACTGACCAATGGCTAAACAGACGGCAGTCATAGTGACACCTCGTCACCCTGAGTGTTCCGTGGTCCCTGTTCGGAGTTCTGTTCACACAAACACAGCCGTCACACGCAGCCCTCCCCAAGGCTAGGAGGATTAGCCAAGATGGACAGATCTCAGGGAAAAAGGAGAGGAAATATGAAAAAAGGGATATATGCGTGCAATTAGAGCTAAATTGAGGGCACATGGTAATCTATTGTAGGTCATCTCCAATTCCAATTACACATACACACGTTTAAGCTAATTAAATCTGTAGTTAATCAAAACCGTGTGTGCGCGCGCGCGTATATATATATATACAGTGCTATGAAAAAGTATTTGCCCCCTTTCTAATTTTCTCTACTTTTGCATATTTGTGATCCTGAATGTTATCAGATCTTCAACCAAAACCTAATATTAGATAAAGGGAACATAAGTGAACAAATAACACAACAATTACATATTTATTTCATAAACAAAGTTATGCAACACCCAATTCCCCTGTGTGAAAAAAGTAATTGCCCCCTTACACTCAATAACTGGTTGTGCCACCTTTAGCTGCAATGACTCCAACCAAATGCTTCCTGTAGTTGTTGATCAGTCTCTCACGTCGCTGTGGAGGAATTTTGGCCCACTCTTCCATGCAGAACTGCTTTAACTCAGTGACGTGTGGGTTTTCAAGCATGAACTGCTCGTTTCAAGTCCTGCCACAATATCTCAATTGGGATTAGGTCTGGACTTTGACTAGGCCATTCCAAAACTTCCAATGTGTTACTTTTTTAGCAATTTTCATGTAGACTTGATTGTGTGTTTTGGATCATTGTCTTGCTGCATGACCCAGCTGCGCTTCAGCTTCAGCTCACAGATGGATGGTCTGACATTCTCCTGTAGAATTCTCTGATACAGAGCAGAATTCATGGTTCCTTCTATTAAGGCAAGTCGTCCAGGTCCTGAGGCAGCAAAGCATCCCCAAACCATCACACCACCACCACCATGCTTGACCTTTGGTATGATGTTCTTACTGTGGAATACAGTGTTTGGTTTTCGCCAGGCATAATGGGACCCATCTCGTCCAAAAAGTTGACTCAAGTTTGCCAAAAAGCACCTGGATGATCATCAAGACTCTTGGAAGAACGTTCTATGGACAGATGATTCAAAAGTATAACTTTTTGGACGACATGGTTCCAGTAATGCCTGGCGAAAACCAAACTCTGCATTCCACAGTAAGAACATCATACCAAAGGTCAAGCATAGTGGTGGTGGAGTGATGGTTTGGGGATGCTTTGTCTGTGATTTATTTAGAATTCAAGGCAAACTTAACCAGCATGGCTAACACAGCATTCTGCAGCGATACGCCATCCCATCTGGTTTGGGCTTAGTGGGACTATCATTTGTTTTTCAACAGGACAATGACCCAACACACCACCAGGCTGTGTAAGGGCTATTTTACCAAGAAGGAGAGTGATGGAGTGCTGCATCAGATGACCTGGCCTCCACAATCCCCCGACCTCAACCCAATTGAGATGGTTTGGGATGAGTCGGACGGCAGAGTGAAGGAAAAGCAGTCAACAAGTGCTCAGCATATGTGGGAACTCCTTCAAGACTGTTGGAAAATCATTCCCGGTGAAGCTGGTTGAGAGAATGCCAAGAGTGTGCAAAGCTGTCATCAAGGCAAAGGGTGGCTACTTTGAAGAATATAAAATATAAAATATATTTTGATTTGTTTAACACTTTTTTGGTTACTGCATGATTCCATATGTGTTATTTCATAGTTTTGATGTCTTCACTATTATTCTACAATGTAGAAAATAGTACAAATAAAGACAAACCCTTGAATGAGTAGGTGTGTCCAAACTTTTGACTGGTACTGTATGTATATATATATAAATAACAGACAGACACGTGTTCCCAGGAGCGAGTCCAAGGGTGGATAATGAAAGTTAGACCTACCAATTAGTTATAGTGTTTTTACCGATAACAATTTGGTTTATAATTTATTAAGTGATTAAAACCCGTCATTCTGTTACCAAATCGGTAACAGAATGACCCCCCCCCCCAAATAAATCTGTAATAGAATGTTGCCAACTGAATTGGCTACAATGGGAATTCATAGTATTCACAAACCACAGTTGGGTCACCTGCTACTGTCCTCCCTTCCACTGGCATAATGTTATGTTCAGCTCATAACCGTTTTCTTTCTCTTTCTGTCGCGTTGAGGTCAAAGCAACAAAAAAAAAACAGTCTGGACGACCCATTCCTCTCATTCTCCCTGTCTCTCTTCTCTCTGTCCAGTTAATGTCACCTCTCCAGGCACTGACACCTACCCATAAGCCCCTCCCTCCTTCCATTTACTGTAACCAGCCCTCACACTCATTGAGCACCGACCGACACCGGAAGTCCATGGACGTCAAAAAGTAAATCTAAACCAATCATTGACGTCTGTTTCACAAGTTTGGACAGCACAGTACAGTCAATTACACTGTACTCCACTCGTGTGCTCTACTGTACTGTAATAAACTCTACAGCACAGTACTGTACTCTACTGTGCTGTGCTGTACTGTGATGTCCAAACTTGTGAAACATATACATTTATGATTGATATAGATTAGGTCCGGACCAAGCAAATGTTGTCTTATTTGGGGGCGGAGCTCATTAGAATAATACCCAGTGTGTAGAATAATACATTTTACATTTACCAATATGCAAAGGGAGATATTACATTTTTCTACCTTTGCCATCACCATGAACAGAATGACATTCATAGTTATGCATTTCTGTATAGTACAGATCAGGGACCCATGATGTCATTCTGTTACCGGGTGTTTGTGGTTCTCTGTAGCTCAGCTGGTAGAGCACGGCGCTTGTAACGCCAGGGTAGTGGGTTCGATCCCCGGGACCACCCATACACAAAAATGTATGCACGCATGACTGTAAGTCGCTTTGGATAAAAGTGTCTGCTAAATGGCATATTTTTTTTCTTTTTAATCTATGTCACTTACTGAGAGAATCCTCATGATACCTAGACAAAAAAGACCATGATTTTGGGAATTTTTACTAAATGTAATCCATAGAATAGTCCTTTGGAGGAAGGATTGTTGACATATTTGACATTTGTATCTAAAAGCATAATTGAGAAAGAATTAATTAAAGTTGGCATATTAATGCCATTTTGGCCATACCCAGTGCTCCTTTAAGACTCCATAATGTTCCATAATCTTTAAGTGCTACAAAGCAAACATTGGTGTCATTTGAAGCTTTACCGCTTGCTCTGTAATATGAATAGTATGTTGAATCAATAACATTTTTTACATACAGTGGGGGGGGGGGGGGGGATTTGATCCCCTGCTGATTTTGTACGTTTGCCCACTGACAAAGAAATTATCAGTCTATAATTTTAATGGTAGGTTTATTTGAACAGTGGGAGACAGAATAACAACAAAAAATCCAGAAAAACACGTAAAAATTTGTATAAATTCATTTGCATTTTAATGAGGGAAATAAGTATTTGACCCCCTCTCAAATCAGAAAGATTTCTGGCTCCCAGGTGTCTTTTATACAGGTAACGAGCTGAGATTAGGAGCACACTCTTAAAGGGAGTACTCCTAATCTCAGTTTGTTACCTGTATAAAAAAGACACCTGTCCACAGAAGCAATCAATCAATCAGATTCCAAACTCTCCACCATGGCCAAGACCAAAGAGCTCTCCAAGGATGTCAGGGACAAGATTGTAGACCTACACAAGGCTGGAATGGGCACAAGACCATCGCCAAGCAGCTTGGTGAGAAGGTGACAAAAGTTGGTGTGATTATTCGCAAATGGAAGAAACCCAAAAGAACTGTCAATCTCCCTCGGCCTGAGGCTCCATGCAAGATCTCACCTTGTGGAGTTGCAATGATCATGAGAATGGTGAGGAATCAGCCCAGAACTACACGGGAGGATCTTGTCAATGATCTCAAGGCAGCTGGGACCATAGTCACCAAGAAAACAATTGGTAACACACTACGCCGTGAAGGACTGAAATCCTGCAGCGCCCGCAAGGTCCCCCTGCTCAAGAAAGCGCATATACAGGGCAGTCTGAAGTTTGCCAATGAACATCTGAATGGTTCAGAGGAGAACTGGGTAAGAGTGTTGTGGTCAGATGAGACCAAAATCGAGCTCTTTGGCATCAACTCAACTCGCCGTGTTTGGAGGAGGAGGAATGCCGCCTATGACCCCAAGAACACCATCCCCACCGTCAAACATGGAGGTGGAAACATTATGCTTTCGGGGTGTTTTTCTGCTAAGGGGACAGGACAACTTCACCGCATCAAAGGGACGATGGACGGGCCATGTACTGTCAAATCTTGGGTGAGAACCTCCTTCCCTCAGCCAGGGCATTGAAAATGGGTCATGGATGGGTATTCCAGCATGACAATGACCCAAAACACATGGCCAAGGCAACAAAGGAGTGGCTCAAGAAGAAGCACATTAAGGTCCTGGAGTGGCCTAGCCAGTCTCCAGACCTTAATCCCATAGAAAATCTGTGGAGGGAGCTGAAGGTTCGAGTTGCCAAACGTCAGCCTCGAAACCTTAATGACTTGGAGAAGATCTGCAAAGAGGAGTGGAACAAAATCCCTCCTGAGATGTGTGCAAACCTGGTGGCCAACTACAAGAAACGTCTGACCTCTGTGATTGCCAACAAGGGTTTTGCCATCAAGTACTAAGTCATGTTTTGCAGAGGGGTCAAATACTTATTTACCTCATTAAAATGCAAATCAATTTATAAAATTTTTGACATGCGTTTTTCTGGATTTTATTGTTGTTATCCTGTCTCTCACTGTTCAAATAAACCTACGATTAAAATTATAGACTGATCATGTCTTTGTCAGTGGGCAAACGTAAAAAATCTGCAGGGGATCAAATACTTTTTTCCCTCACTGTACATTTATGAATATTGAAAAATATACACATGCATATAGAAAATATACCTTTTTTGATTTGGCACATTTTTCAATATATTAATTTTACGTACAAATGTCAAATACATGTCAATAATGCTATTCTATGGATTACATTTGAAAATCCCCAGAATCATAGTCTTTTTTTGTATGGTTTCATGAGGAATCACTACTGTAGTCCAATAACCAAAATAGATTTTTTCAAACTCAAGTTGTCATACAGTGGGGGAAAAAAGTATTTAGTCAGCCACCAATTTTGCAAGTTCTCCCACTTAAAAAGATGAGAGAGGCCTGTAATTTTCATCATAGGTACACGTCAACTATGACAGACAAAATGAGATTTTTTTTTCCAGAAAATCACATTGTAGGATTTTTAATGAATTTATTTGCAAATTATGGTGGAAAATAAGTATTTGGTCAATAACAAAAGTTTCTCAATACTTTGTTATATACCCTTTGTTGGCAATGACACAGGTCAAACGTTTTCTGTAAGTCTTCACAAGGTTTTCACACACTGTTGCTGGTATTTTGGCCCATTCCTCCATGCAGATCTCCTCTAGAGCAGTGATGTTTTGGGGCTGTCGCTGGGCAACATGGACTTTCAACTCCCTCCAAAGATTTTCTATGGGGTTGAGATCTGGAGACTGGCTAGGCCACTCCAGGACCTTGAAATGCTTCTTACGAAGCCACTCCTTCGTTGCCCGGGCGGTGTGTTTGGGATCATTGTCATGCTGAAAGACCCAGCCACGTTTCATCTTCAATGCCCTTGCTGATGGAAGGAGGTTTTCACTCAAAATCTCACGATACATGGCCCCATTAATTCTTTCCTTTACACGGATCAGTCGTCCTGGTCCCTTTGCAGAAAAACAGCCCCAAAGCATGATGTTTCCACCCCCATGCTTCACAGTAGGTATGGTGTTTTTTGGATGCAACTCAGCATTCTTTGTCCTCCAAACACGATTGAGTTGAGTTTTTACCAAAAAGTTATATTTTGGTTTCATCTGACCATATGACATTCTCCCAATCCTCTACTGGATCATCCAAATGCACTCTAGCAAACTTCAGACCGGCCTGGACATGCACTGGCTTAAGCAGGGGGACACGTCTGGCACTGCAGGATTTGAGTCCCTGGCGGCGTAGTGTGTTACTGATGGTAGGCTTTGTTACTTTGGTCCCAGCTCTCTGCAGGTCATTCACTAGGTCCCCCCGTGTGGTTCTGGGATTTTTGCTCACCGTTCTTGTGATCATTTTGACCCCACGGGGTGAGATCTTGCGTGGAGCCCCAGATCGAGGGAGATTATCAGTGGTCTTGTATGTCTTCCATTTCCTAATAATTGCTCCCACAGTTGATTTCTTCAAACCAAGCTGCTTACCTATTGCAGATTCAGTCTTCCCAGCCTGGTGCAGGTCTACAATTTTGTTTCTGGTGTCCTTTGACAGCTCTTTGGTCTTGGCCATAGTGGAGTTTGACTGTTTGAGGTTGTGGACAGGTGTCTTTTATACTGATAACAAGTTCAAACAGGTGCCATTAATACAGGTAACGAGTGGAGGACAGAGGAGCCTCTTAAAGAAGAAGTTACAGGTCTGTGAGAGCCAGAAATCTTGCTTGTTTGTAGGTGACCAAATACTTATTTTCCACCATAATTTGCAAATAAATTCATTAAAAATCCTACAATGTGATTTTCTGGATTTTTTTTCTTCTCAATTTGTCTGTCATAGTTGACGTGTACCTATGATGAAAATTACAGGCCTCTCTCATATTTTTAAGTGGGAGAACATGCACAATTGGTGGCTGACTAAATACTTTTTTCCCCCACTGTATCATAACTGACACCCCATTCTTTCTGCAGATATCTTTGAATCTTAATTCGGAGAATATATTTAACAGAGTTTTATTTTTTTACGTGGTCACATAAAATGAGGGAGATTTTACCGTCAATCTGTTATCAAACTACATCTGCACTGTTCTTTGAGTAATTGTGTTTTTGTAATATTTTCTGTGGAAACTGTTAAAAGTATTCCTTGTGCATAGAGTTGTATGGTTTGTTTAACTTTGCAAATCAGTGATTTTTGTTTGGCAAAAACCACGGTTACCGTGTTACCGTGTCATCACCTCGCTGGAGAATTAAAGAAACGTGCTTTGATTCCACTAGGAAAGGAGAGGCGGGAGAAGAAGCAAAAGATGAGGGAGAAAAATGTGGCAAACATTTCTAAAATTGCGATACTCCTGTGTAATTGTAAGGAACTAATGGAATATCATTATTCATGTAGAAGAATGGGTGTGATCTGTAGAGCAGATAAGCCTACACAATACTTTGTCTGTATTGACAAAACTCTCAGCTCAACATCCGGGGCCGTCTCTCTCCTAGCCTAGGACACATTCATATGATGAGAAGAGGAGGAGTTTGGTATTATATAGGTCTTTGTCCTCTGAGGCAGACAGAGAGAGAACAGAATATTAATGGTAAAACAACAAGAGCTCAAAACAACGTCTGAAAACAGACAAACAATCCCTACAATGGCATAGATTCTGTAAATATGAACAAGGTCAAATCGAGTACAAACACACACCATTGTATTCTTTTATATACTTATACAGGTGAGGTGATCCCATTATAAAAAACACTTTTCCAGTCTTTTTCTGGAAAGTTCTCTCTATTCCACCTCCCACACGCAGCCTAGCAGAGAGAAACATTCAGCAGTTCAAATCAGACAGTTCACCTAAGTACTGTGTGGACACAGAGAGCTGTCAGGGAGATGGGGAGAGAAAAGGAGAGAGAGTGGGTGTGGGAAAGAGAGCGAGAGAGAAATAGAGAGCGAAAAAGAGATAGAGACCCAACCATCAAAGTTTCACCTGAGAAATCACTGGAGCCCAAAAATAGTCATTCTCTGTGTCTGTACAGACTCCATTGGACAACACCCACAGCCAGCCAGCCCAGACTAACAAGTTGACATCTGACAGGGAAACGGAAGGTGAGAGACTGCAGTGACTCTAGCCAGTCACACAGGCCACAGAAGTCATTATCCCTCAACTTCTACACACTGAACAATAGTCCTCCTAAGAACACCCAATGTAGTGTTTTAGAATAGGCTAGGTAGAAAGAGAACGGTCTACTTTATCAGCTTAGTGTGTCAGACTCCCTTCATGAAACAATTCACTTTTTTCTAAACTGTTAAAGACTTCTAGACTAGATACTGTATGTTGATGAGAGCAGGAAGCCTCGAGCCAAATAAGAGAGAAACCACCAGCAGAGTCGAGAGAGAGAGAGAGAGAGAGAGAGCGAGAGAGAGAGAGAGAGAGAGAGAGAGAGAGAGAGAGAGAGAGAGAGAGAGAGAGAGAGAGAGAGAGAGAGAGAGAGAGCACAGAAACATACTCTGGCTTTTTAATTATTCAATTAGAAGAAGGCCAGAAAGAGGGAAGGAGGAAGAGGAAAGGAAAAGTACAGAACACCAGAGCGAGGGATCATCTCCATTCCTCATTGATTGAAAGAGACAGGATCCTGTTACATTACATTAGGGAAAGGAGAGGGGGGGGGGCAAGAAAAGAGATGGAGAAAGGGAGGCAATGGGAAAGATGAGGCATGCGAGTGAGAGAGAGGATCTGTCAGTGAGTGAATTGGGGCCGTTGTGATAAAGATGTTTTGTAAAGGCTTCAGATGTCAGAGTAGACCAGCCGGTGCCTGGCTCCTAACCCCACAGGACAGAGGGAACTGTACACATATCTCCCTGAGTGAGTGAGTGAGTGAGTGAGAGGGGAGAGAGAGAGAGAGAGAGAGAGAGAGAGGGGAGAGAGAGAGAGGGGAGAGAGAGAGAGGGGAGAGAGAGAGAGAGGAGAGAGGGGGAGAGAGAGAGAGGAGAGAGAGGGGAGAGAGAGAGAGAGAGGGGAGAGAGAGAGAGAGAGAGAGAGAGAGAGAGAGAGAGAGAGAGAGAGAGAGAACCAGGGATAAGAGAGCGAACAACTGACAATGTTTTCTAAACTATGACCCCAGTGAAAAATGAGGTGAGAGTAAGGGAAAGGAATAAAGAGCAACAGAACATGTCCTATCCTCAGAGAGAGGCCTACACAGCACACATTGCAGCTAAGAAATGTTTCACTAGGAAACAAGACTTGATTTTACTCATAGTCAACTAAATCCTCTCATCAAAAGATTTCATAGCCTAGATTACGTAGGGCACATAGGACTTAGTCAAAATATGTTTATCCTCAGTTTCACACTAAAAGTCTGTAAATGTAAAATAGTTAATTTATGTTTTCGAGCTAAAACACAGGAGAAAACATGAAAACCAGCAGCCAAATTTGGATCCAGAGATATAGAGATTTCTCCTTAAGCCTACAAGACAACTGTAAACAATTCACTATTTTGCACACTTTCCTTCTTACGGAGATTAAATCAATTCTTTAATCTGGTCCAAAATGTCCAATTAGAAAAGGGAATTACTTATCGAGCTATTACATTTGTTTAATCAAAACAGTTGGGGAGAGAAACTCTAGTAGGCAATGCTGTAAGGGAACGAGAATCCTCTATGGAGAGGAGAGAGGGAGGGAAGTTTTCCTGTCCTTCTTAATACCAGGCTAACTTAATGACAATATCAGGCCAAAGCAATAAGAGTGGCTAGACATAACAACTCCTAAAAATATTCACAACCCATTTCTCGCCGGCATAATATGAAGAGGAAGCCAGAAAACGCAATCTCACATCTGAAAAATGACTGTCTGAAATTGATACTGCGGCGTTGAAATATTATTAGTACCAAAATGAATCTCTCACCTCGCTATAATCGCTATTTTCATAACTATTAAGGTGATGAATGGGATTTTAACAGACTGAGCCATTGTTAATAACTTTAAGTGGACTAATTCATCAAGAGCGTAATCACTATGAGAGAGAAATATTTTAAGGAAAGGAAGACCAACCCATTAGGCTAGAGAATAAAGAGGGCGGTTTATGATGAAATGCTATTCAATACACTTGGAAACAGAACTCCTTTGCACATCTCAATGCATACATATCCAGAGAAGCTTTTAATGGAAGTGCCAAATGTAGAGGATTCTAGCCAGCCTCTGTGGCTTTATTAAAAGAATACACTTTATCTAGCTATGGCCCCTTGACTGGTCGCGTTCAATAGTGAAGTACCACTGACCTCTTGCGGTGAAGGGAAGGCACTGTCAGGGATCGTTCAACAATCACACTGGGAAATAAGTGCATCACTGGGGAGGAGACATGTTAAACTGGGTAGGTTATGGGCAATTCCCTGCTAGTGGAATTACTCTGAGACTCCGATTTCTCCCTTTAAAATGTATGCCAAACAAAATCCATTGATTTCAAAGTTTAACAAACCATACAACTCTACGCACAATTAGTACTTTGAACAAATTACACTGTAACAAAAAAACAAACAAAAAAATGTAAAATCTCCCTTAGTTTTATTCTGTTACCAAACGTTTTATCTGCACAGTTCTTCCTATAAATGTGTTTTTGTAAACTTTTCAGTGGAAATTGTTCGAAGTAGTACTTGTGCATCAGTGGAGGCTGTTGAGGGGAGGACGGCTCATAATAATGGCTGGAATAGAGTCAATGGAATGGTATCAAACATGTGGTTTCCATTGGTTGATACCATTCCATTGACTCCATTCCAGCCATTATTATGAGCCATCCTCCCCTCAGCAGCCTCCACTGTTGTGCATAAAGTTCTATGGTTTGGTAAACTTTGAAATCAATGGTTTTTGTTTGGTATACATTTTAAAGTGAACAAATCGGAGTCTCAGCATAATTCCGTTACCATGGAATTGCCCTTATACAATAGAAAGTCATCAAGTATTCTAGTCACTGAGGCTTTATGATAACCTACATTGGGAAAGGAGAAGACACACTTCAAATATCCAACAGGCTTTCAAAGCCAGAGATTCAGGTTGTCAGGATGTCCAAAACCCTTGCAGAACATGAACACAAGCCCATATCTGCAGAGTAATGGTGTTTTCATTACAACACCCAACGAGAGGTCTCACTACAGGGTTCTAGTGTTAGCAGGCCTCTGTCAGAACCAGTGACTGGTAAAACACAGACACCCAACTAAAATGAACAAGACTCCACCACAACCAGGGATGCAAAATTCAGGTAATTTTTCCTAAATTCTCAGGTTTTTACAGAAATCCTGGTTGGAAGATTCCTGGAATCAGGAGAGAATGAGCTGGAAATATGGGAATCCTCCACATGAAGCTAGCTCAGGGACCCCAGCCATTGTCTGTGTGTTCAGGGAGTATTAATAATATATCCTACATTTCCAGCTGGCACACAAACCAAGGGGTGTTGAATATCCATCTTTATTTTGTTGTGTAAGTGCAGATCCCCTGTGTCGGAGGACTTGGCACATCATCACACTGCACTTGAACAGGGACTGTCCCCAAAACACCCCAAAACCACCAGCAGACACACAACATGCATACTTAGAGAAATGTAATCCACACTACCAAAAATGCATGCAGTCCTCTCCCTTAGCCTGTGCCTCTTCGCATGTTTTCAACAGATTTTACTTTGAGTTTGGGATTTGTCTTTCATTTCAAACAGATGTATCATGATCCTTCCATGCCAACAGCAAAAATACCCCACAACCCACCACCACCGCTCTATCCAACACACACACACAGTAAACACACAAACATCCCCACCGAGCCTGTTTCACATTACACGACACAGAGACACCACTCAACGGTTCTCTAGTAGCCTCCAGGACCCCAGACAGACAGAGTGTGATCCACACTTTTTCCCTTCCCCTTTCATTGATTTAAAGTCAAACATGTAGGCAGCGTTTCCCCTAACCCTACAGAGACCGCGTGGGCCCCCTGCCTTGTTTTGCAGTCCAACTGGTATCAATGGGAACATTGTGTTGTAGCCTAAGAACTGGGTAGGGTACTTACCAGTTTGTTCTCCTGCATGTAGATTCTCTGCAGCTTGGGACATCCCTTGGACAGGGCCACCATCCCCTCATCAGTAATACTGTAGCACTGGCCCAGGTGGATATCCTTCAACTCTGAACTGTGTTCTCCCAACTAGGGATACAAGAATGGGAGGGGGAGGAGAGGGAGAAGGGGTTAAGCCTGATAAACTTGTTATAAATGCATTGTAAGAAGTGTTATTACTGCATCAGATTGATCGACTGATGGATTAAGTAGAGCAAAAAAAAAAGAAAGAAAGAAAGAAAGAAAGAAAGAAAGAAAGAAAGAAAGAAAGAAAGAAAGAAAGAAAGAAAGAAAGAAAGAAAGAAAGAAAGAAAGAAAGAAAGAAAGAAAGAAAGAAAGAAAGAAAGAAAGAAAGAAAGAAAGAAAGAAAGAAAGAAAGAAAGAAAAGGGGTGCAGAGAGAGAGAGAGAGAGAGAGCGAGAGAGAGAGAGAGATGGAGCACCTTTTTGAGAGCGTCATCCGTCAGTTTGTCCTGGTTGCCAACATGGACCTTGGCCAGCAGAGGGCAGTGTAAGGCCAGGGCGCTGAGGGACAGGTCACTCAGCTGTTTACAGCGGTAGGCTGTGTACCTCTGAAGTCCTGGGCAGTGGGACGCCAGGGAACACACACCGTGGTCCTGCACGCCACGACAGTCTGAGATGTTCAACTCCATCACATTCTGCCTCCGAGACGCTATCTTCACCAGGAGGTCATCATTTACCTGAGGGGGGTGTGGGTGAGTGAGTGAGTGAGTGAGTGAGTGAGTGAGTGAGTGAGTGAGTGAGTGAGTGAGTGAGTGAGTGAGTGAGTGAGTGAGTGAGTGAGTGAGTGAGTGAGTGAGTGAGTGAGTGAGTGAGTGAGTGAGTGAGTGAGTGAGTGAGTGAGTGAATGAGTAGAAACAGGGAGAAGAGAGAGAGGTTAGGGCTCAAGGTAAAGTTTGATGAGAAAGTCATCTGTGATCAACATATAGTCACATAATAGACGCTTTATAAAATACATGAACATTACAAAGGTACACTGAACAGAAATATACACACAACATGTAAAGTGTCGGTCCCATGTTTCATGAGCTGAAATAAAAGACCCCAGAAATGTTCCATACGCACAAAAAAACTTGCAATGAGGGAATTAAGTATTTGATCCCCTGCTGATTTTGTACGTTTGCCCACTGACAAAGACATGATCAGTCTATAATTTTAAATGGTAGGTTTATTTGAACAGTGAGAGACAGAATAACAACAACAAAATCCAGAAAAACGCATGTCAAAAATGTTATCAATTGATTTGCATTTTAATGAGGGAAATAAGTATTTGACCCCCTCTCAATCAGAAATATTTCTGGCTCCCAGGTGTCTTTTATACAGGTAACGAGCTGAGATTAGCAGCACACTCTTAAAGGGAGTACTCCTAATCTCAGTTTGTTACCTGTATAAAAAAGACACCTGTCCACAGAAGCAATCAATTAATCAGATTCCAAACTCTCCACCATGGCCAAGACCAAAGAGCTCTCCAAGGATGTCAGGGACAAGATTGAAGACCTACACAAGGCTGGAATGGGCTACAAGACCATCGCCAAGCAGCTTGGTGAGAAGGTGACAACAGTTGGTGCGATTATTCGCAAATTGAAGAAACACAAAATAACTGTCAATCTCCCTCAGCCTGGGGCTCCATGCAAGATCTCACCTCGTGGAGTTGCAATGATCATGAGAATGGTGAGGAATCAGCCCAGAACTACACAGGAGGATCTTGTCAATGATCTCAAGGCAGCTGGGACCATAGTCACCAAGAAAACAATTGGTAACACACTACGCCGTGAAGGACTGAAATCCTGCAGCGCCCGCAAGGTCCCCCTGCTCAAGAAAGCACATATACAGGCCTGGCTGAAGTTTGCCAATGAACATCTGAATGGTTCAGAGGAGAACTGGGTGACAAGTGTTGTGGTCAGATGAGACCAAAATGGAGCTCTTTGGCATCAACTCAACACGCCATGTTTGGAGGAGGAGGAATGCTGCCTATGACCCCAAGAACACCATCCCCACCGTCAAACATGGAGGTGGAAACATTATGCTTTGGGGGTGTTTTTCTGCTAAGGGGACAGGACAACTTCACTGCATCAAAAGGACGATGGACGGGGCCATGTACCGTCAAATCTTGGGTGAGAACCTCCTTCCCTCAGCCAGGGCATTGAAAATGGGTCGTGGATGGGTATTCCAGCATGACAATGACCCAAAACACACGGCCAAGGCAACAAAGGACTGGCTCAAGAAGAAGCACATTAAGGTCCTGGAGTGGCCTAGCCAGTCTCCAGGCCTTAATCCCATAGAAAATCTGTGGAGGGAGCTGAAGGTTCGAGTTGCCAAACGTCAGCCTCGAAACCTTAATGACTTGGAGAAGATCTGCAAAGAGGAGTGGAACAAAATCCCTCCTGAGATGTGTGCAAACCTGGTGGCCAACTACAAGAAACGTCTGACCTCTGTGATTGCCAACAAGGGTTTTGCCACCAAGTACTAAGTCATGTTTTGCAGAGGGGTCAAATACTTATTTCCCTCATTAAAATGCAAATCAGTTTATAACATTTTTGACATGCGTTTTTCTGGATTTTTCTGTTGTTATTCTGTCTCTCACTGTTCAAATAAACCTACCATTAAAATTATAGACTGATCATGTCTTTGTCAGTGGGAAAACGTACAAAATCAGCAGGGGATCAAATACTTTTTTCCCTCACTGTACAAGAAACGTCTGACCTCTGTGACCACTTTATTCTGTCTGTAATAAAGCCCTTTTGTGGGGAAAAACTAATTCTGATTGGCTGGGCCTGGCTCCCAAGTGGGTAGGCCTACGCCCTCCCAGGCCAGAACTGTAACTCAGTAAAATCTTTGAAATTGTTGCGTTTATATTTTTGTTCAGTATAGAAAAGGGGTTTAAAAACATTTTCTAAAATAAAATGTTTCTTTATAAAATGTCTCAAATGTTGTACTCACTTGTTGTAGGCCACTGAGGTCGATTTGCTTCCAGAACTGGAAGTCTAAGCAGAGGTCCCTCCAGTACTTACAGACCAGCGAGGCACACAGACAGCGCTCTTTCACCGACAGGTGGGAGAACACCTGAGAGGAACAGAAAACACAGGTTGTGCATCCACTCACATCCAGCCTGTTGTTTGGCAGTGACACAGAGTACAAGCAGTGGAATGTTAGCTAAACAGACTGGTACCCAGGCTACCTCCAGCCCATTTCAGTTAGTTTCAGTTAGAATAAAAGGCTTTGAAAGCATCCAATCAGGCCTCCAAAATGAACTGCACTCTAATGGTGACCTCTGACCTTAAGCAGGATGGAGGAGGGGAGGCGGTTGATGCTGGATGTGTCAATCACGTCACAGCCCCTCCCCTGGCAGTCGTCATGGTGATGCGGACAGCAGGGGGAAGAGTCAGAACTCTGGGGCATTGAATCGCCATGGAGAGCCATCCCACAGCAGCCCTCGACAGACGAGGAGGAGGATGAGGAGGAAGAGGAGGAGGGCAGGGGGCAGAGGTGGCAGTGGCCAGTCCCGGAGTTAGAGGAGGCATCCCCACTTCCTCCTCCTCCTCCATCCTCCACACCTCCCTCAGGGACAGGGAAGGCACATCGCGGCTGCTTACAGGGGGTGCACCTCTGCACCGCCGCACACTTCCTCTTACACACCTGGGAGGAAAGAAACAAGGATCAGACACAGATCACAGAGAACCACATCAAAAGGGATTAGACAGAGATGACATCAGAAGAAACACCAGGAACTATACGGTATGGGAGCAAACTGTTCAGATAGTGTCCCTTCTAAATCAGTGACTGATTCAAACCTGGGACATCAAGTGAGTGGACTCTCTGGCCAACCAATTACATTAATTAAACAATTAACTAATTCAGCAGCACTAGAAATAAACCCTTTCTAGTTTCTCACCATCTCGGCGTAGTCACTGGCACTACCAGGCACAGAAACGGCCACAGCTACAGCTACAGGCACTGGAATCCCTGCACTCCGGAACAGCGCTGGCGGCGGGATCAGCTTAGCCGGCACGGCCGACAGTAGACTCTTCCCTTGACCCTCCCAGATGGCTAGTTCCCTTGGCGACAGCAGGAACTTGGCACAGTCCTCAGGGGAAGTGAGAGCAGCGTACCGCCCAGCGAGCTTTGAGGCACTTCCGATTCCTCCGCTTCCGGTACCACTGGCGTTCCTATGACAACGTCTTCCGATTCCGCCTCCGCTGTTGATGCTGGTCTCTAACTGGTCACTGTCGTCGTCGAGGCCCCCGCTGTTGCCGTGGACGATGAAGCAGAGCATGCACGGCCCCTGCAGGAAGCAGTTCCTCTTCTTCTTCTTCCTGTGGTGCAGCTTGCGTGTCCTCTTGTTCAGGCGGTAACCATTTTTCGAGAGAAGATGGCCCATATAGATGACTCACGGAGACTCTGGGTAGGGGAAGAGAAAACATGTAATTTCCATGTACATGGACCCATGAGCACCAACGTGAAGTTCATAGGAGCACGTCAAATTGAGTGTCAAATTAAAGCTAAGAGTCTATATTTGAGAAATTAAGGCATATATACATTTTTCTAACATTTTCCATCTTCTAATTAGGAATAAGCAAAGGCTTTGATTTCTTGTCAAACAGATGGAAAGGGGGTCTTAGAAAACATCTACCAGAAAAAGTCTTAAAAGGTATTAGAAATGCATCAAAACACAATAATATTGAAGTAAAGACCGCTGCCAACTAATTAACAAAAAAAAATGTCTGCCTTTTGTAAGTTTAAGAAACATTGCCTTGTGTCTTGAAATTCCGTTACTAAAAACCCACATATCTAAGATATTTTTACATCTCTCCCTCATCAGGAGGGAGGATAATGAAAGTTCACAGAAGTAACAAGTAATGGTAGACCTATCAATTAGTTATAGTGTTTTTACTGATATCAATTTTCTTTATGAATTATTAAGTTATTCAAACGTGAAATTCTGTTACCAAAACGGAATTTCCGCAACTGAATTGGCTACAATGGGAATTCACAGTATTCACAAACCACAGTTGGGTCACCTGCTACTGTCCTCCCTTCCACTGGCATAATGTTATGTTCAACTGATAACGGTTTTCTTTCCCTTTTTGTTCTCTGGTGGTCAAAGCAAGAGCGTGAAAAGTCTGGACAACCCCTCCCACTCTCTCTCGCGCTCTTGCTCTCTCTCTCTCTTCAATTAACGTCACCTCTCCCAGCTCTTATTGACACCTACCCATGAGCCCCCTCTCTTTCCATTTACTGTAACCAGCATCCTCACCCACTGAGCAACGACCCACATCGGACATCCATAGACGTCAAAAAGTAGTTGAAATTTGGTCAGTCCGCCCTTGTCTTGATTTCAGCGTCCAGAGATATCTGGACCGGCCTTCATTTGGCCCAAACATCTAGACGTCCATGATTGGTTTAGATTTGTTCCGGTCAGGTCTAGGTTTCACAAGTTTGGACAACAAAGTACAGTACAGTAGAGCACAGTTAAGAAAAGTACATTATAATTCAGTACAGTCCTGTACTGTACAGTAACATAGAATAGAGTGGAGAAGAGTGAAGTACAGTACACAGTAGAGCTTGAGTACACTATAATGTACTGTACTTTACTCTACTGAACTATACTCTACTGTACTGTACTTTGATGTCTATGATTGGTTCAGATTTAGTCCGGTCCAACCACATTTGGTCTTGCTTGGAGGCAGAGCACATTAAAATAATAGCCAGTGTGTAGAATAATACCCAAATATGCAAAGGATACTGGACCTCTGGCAGTCTCTATGGGGGTGCCACAGGGTTCAATTCTTGAGCCGACTCTTTTCTCTGCGTATATCAATGATGTCGCTCTTGCTGCTGGTGATTCTCAGATCCACCTCTACGCAGACGACACCATTTTGTATACATCTGGCCCTTCATTGGACACTGTGTTAACAAACCTCCAAACGAGCTTCAATGCCATACAACACTCCTTCCGTAGCCTCCAACTGCTCTTAAACACAAGTAAAACTAAATGCATGCTCTTCAATCGAACGCTGCTGGTACCCGCCCACCCGACTAGAATCACTACTCTCGACGGGTCTGACCTAGAGTATGTGGACAACTACAAATACCTAGGTGTCTGGTTAGACTGTAAACTCTCCTTCCAGACTCACATTAAGCATCTCCAATCCAAAGTTAAATCCAGAATCGGCTCCCTATTTCGCAACAAAGCCTCCTTCACTCATGCTGCCAAACATGCCCTCGTAAACCGGACTATCCTACCGGTCCTTGACTTCGGCGATGTCATTTACAAAATAGCCTCCAACACTCTACTCAGCAAATTGGATGTAGTCTATCACAGTGCCATCCGTTTTGTCACCAAAGCCCCATATACTACCCACCACTGTGACCTGTACGCTCGTTGGCTGGTCCTCACTACATATTCGTCGCCACCCACTGGCTCCAGGTCATCTATAAATCACTGCTAGGCAAATCCCTGCCTTATCTTAGCTCATTGGTCACCATAGCAACACTCACCCGTAGTATGCGCTCCAGGAGGTATATCTCACTGGTCATCCCCAAAGCCAACACCTCCTTTGGCCACCATTCCTTCCAGTTCTCTGCTGCCAATGACTGGAACGAACTGCAAAAATCTCTGAAGCTGGAGACACTTACAGTGGGAGAAAAAAGTATTTAGTCAGCCACCAATTGTGCAAGTTCTCCCACTTAAAAAGATGAGAGAGGCCTGTAATTTTCATCATAGGTACACGTCAACTATGACAGACAAAATGAGAAGAAAAAAAATCCAGAAAATCACATTGTAGGATTTTTAATGAATTTATTTGCAAATTATGGTGGAAAATAAGTATTTGGTCAATAACAAAAGTTTCTCAATACTTTGTTATATACCCTTTGTTGGCAATGACACAGGTCAAACGTTTTCTGTAAGTCTTCACAAGGTTTTCACACACTGTTGCTGGTATTTTGGCCCATTCCTCCATGCAGATCTCCTCTAGAGCAGTGATGTTTTGGGGCTGTCGCTGGGCAACACGGACTTTCAACTCCCTCCAAAGATGTTCTATGGGGTTGAGATCTGGAGACTGGCTAGGCCACTCCAGGACCTTGAAATGCTTCTTACGAAGCCACTCCTTCATTGCCCGGGCGGTGTGTTTGGGATCATTGTCATGCTGAAAGACCCAGCCACGTTTCATCTTCAATGCCCTTGCTGATGGAAGGAGGTTTTCACTCAAAATCTCACGATACATGGCCCCATTCATTCTTTCCTTTACACGGATCAGTCGTCCTGGTCCCTTTGCAGAAAAACAGCCCCAAAGCATGATGTTTCCACCCCCATGCTTCACAGTAGGTATGGTGTTCTTTGGATGCAACTCAGCATTCTTTGTCCTCCAAACACGACGAGTTGAGTTTTTACCAAAAAGTTATATTTTGGTTTCATCTGACCATATGACATTCTCCCAATCCTCTTCTGGATCATCCAAATGCACTCTAGCAAACTTCAGACGGGCCTGGACATGTACTGGCTTAAGCAAGGGGACACGTCTGGCACTGCAGGATTTGAGTCCCTGGCGGCGTAGTGTGTTACTGATGGTAGGCTTTGTTACTTTGGTCCCAGCTCTCTGCAGGTCATTCACTAGGTCCCCCCGTGTGGTTCTGGGATTTTTGCTCAACGTTCTTGTGATCATTTTGACCCCACGGGGTGAGATCTTGCGTGGAGCCCCAGATCGAGGGAGATTATCAGTGGTCTTGTATGTCTTCAATTTCCTAATAATTGCTCCCACAGTTGATTTCTTCAAACCAAGCTGCTTACCTATTGCAGATTCAGTCTTCCCAGCCTGGTGCAAGTCTACAATTTTGTTTCCGGTGTCCTTTGACAGCTCTTTGGTCTTGGCCATAGTGGAGTTTGGAGTGTGACTGTTTGAGGTTGTGGACAGGTGTCTTTTATACTGATAACAAGTTCAAACAGGTGCCATTAATACAGGTAACGAGTGGAGGTCAGAGGAGCCTCTTAAAGAAGAAGTTACAGGTCTGTGAGAGCCAGAAATCTTGCTTGTTTGTAGGTGACCAAATACTTATTTTCCACCATAATTTGCAAATAAATTCATTAAAAATCCTACAATGTGATTTTCTGGATTATTTTTCTAAATTTGTCTGTCATAGTTGACGTGTACCTATGATGAAAATTACAGGCCTCTTTCATCTTTTTAAGTGGGAGAACTTGCACAATTGGTGGCTGACTAAATACTTTTTTCCCCACTGTATCTCCCTCACTAACTTTAAGCATCAGTTGTCAGAGCACCTTACCGATCACTGCACCTGTACACAACCCATCTGAAATTAGCCCACCCAACTACCTCATCCCCATATTGTTATTTATTTTGCTCATTTGCACCCCAGTATCTCTATTTGCACATCATCTCTTGCACATCTACCATTCCAGTGTTAATCCTAATTGTAATTATTTTGCACTATGGCCTATTTATTGCCTTACCTCCATAACTTGCTACATTTGCACACACTGTATATATATTTTCTATTTTTGACTTTATGTTTTGTTTTACCCCATATGTAACTCTGTGTTGTTGTTTTTATCGCACTGCTTTGCTTTATCTTGGCCAGGTCGCAGTAGTAAATGAGAACTTATTCTCAACTGGCTTACCTGGTTAAATAAAGGTGAAATAAATAAAAAAAAAAAAAAATATATTGCATTTTTCTACCATTGTGTACCTATTTAGGATACATCACCATTTTTTTTTTTTTTTTTACCTTTATTTAACTAGGCAAGTCAGTTAAGAACAAATTCTTATTTACAATGACGGCCTACACCGGCCAAACCCGAACGACGCTGGGCCAATTGTGCGCCGCCCTATGGGACTCCCAATCACGGCCGGTTGTGATACAGCCTGGAATCGAACCAGGGGGTCTGTAGTGACGCCTCAAGCACTGAGATGCAGTGCCTTAGACTGCTGTGCCACTCGGGAGCCCATGAAGAGAATGACATTCATATCCATAATTATGCATTTCTGTGTAGTACAGATCAGGGACCCATGTTGAAATTCTGTTACCGGGTGTAAATCCACTTCACTTACTATAGTTCAAGAACCAAAATAGATTTTTTTCTAACTCAAGGTGTCATGTCATAGCTGACACCCCATTCTTTCTGCAGACATCTTTGAATCTTAATTCGGAGAAGATATTTAACTGAGTTTTTGGTCACATAAACTGAGGGAGATTTTACCGATTTCTTTTACCAAACCTTGCATCTGCACAGTTCTTCCAGTAAAAGTGTTTTTGTCAAATTGTCAGTGTAAATTTTTTTAAGTAGTCATTGTGCATAGAGTTGTATGGTTTGTTAATCTTTTAAAATCAATGGTTTGTGTTTGGCATACATTTTAAGTAAAAAATTGGAGTCTCAGCACAATTGTAACCCGGCCACTCAGGAACAGCCACTATCTTCTTGGTAAGCAACTCCAGTGTAGATTTGGCCTGGTGTTTTAGGTTATTGTCCTGCTGAAAGGTGAACTAATCTCCCAGTGTCTGGTGGAAAGCAGAATGAACCAGTTTTTCCTCTAGGATTTTGACTGTGCTTAGCGCCATTCCGTTTATTTTTTATCCTGAAAAACTCCCCAGTCCTTAACGATTACAAGCATACCCATAACATGATGTAGCCTCCACTATGCTTGAAAATATGGAGTCATGTTTTGTATTGTATTTGCCCCAAACATAACACTTTGTATTCAGGACCAAAAGTTAATTGCTTTGCCACATTTTGCAGTATTACTTTAGTGCCTTGTTGCAAACAGGATGCATGTTTTTGAATCTTTTTTTATTCTGTACAGGCTTCCTTCTTTTCACACTAGGTTAGTATTGTGGAGTAACTACAATGTTGTTGATCCATCCTCAGTTTTCTCCTATCACAGCCGTTAAGCTCTATAACTGTTTTAAAGGCACCATTGACCTCATGGTGAAATTCCTGAGGGGTTTCCTTCCTCTCCGGCAAATGTGTTAGGAAGGACGTCTGTTTCTTTGTAGTGACTGGGTGTATTAATAAACCAACCAAAGTGTAATGAATAACTTTACCATGATCAAAGGGATATTCAACGTCTCCTTTTTGTTTTACCCATCTACCAATAGGTGCCTTTCTTTGCAAGGCATTGTAAAATCTCCCTGGTCTTTATGTTTGAATCTGTGTTTGAAATTCACTGCTCGACTGAGGGACCTTACAGATAATTGTATGTGTGGGGTACAGAGATGAGGTAGTCATTCAAAAATCATGTTAAACACTTATTGGACACAGAGTGAGTCCATGATAATTATTATGTGACTTCTTAAGCAAATGTTTACTCCTGAACTTAGTTAGGCTTGCCATAACAAATGATTTGAACACTTATTGACTAATTTCTAAAATCATAATTCAATTTTGACATTATGGTATATTGTGTGTTGGCCAGTGAAAAATAAATCTCAATTGAATCCATTTTAAATTCAGGCTGTAACAATAGAGATATAGGGACTGTGTCTTACAATAAAATGTGGAAAAAAGTCAAGGGGTGTGAATACTTTCTGAAGGCACTGTAAGACACAGTCCATATATCTCTTGTGTAACAATGTATTTATTTTTTACGCTCAACTCCATTAGCTTCATCAAAATGCAAAAAAGTACTAGCCTATGTAACACAACATATTACTACAAATGTTGTTACTAGTGCAGGCTAATTAAGGTACAGTGCCACACGGGTATAAAAACTCTTACGAGGGCTGCTGAACCAAAATGTTTGCCTTTCAAATGAAAGAAAGCAATCAACAGCCTTAAGGCACTAGATAAGACCGAGCTGCCACTCTATGATCACTGCAAGTCAAGTTCCAAAACATTCCACTGTTCCACTGACCTGCATGAAGGTCCCATTCACTTCAAGCCAACACTGTAACATAACCTAACATCTGCACTATAATAGGAAAATATGCCATTACATGAATTTCAGGAACTTCAAAAGTGACAGTAACACTATCTTCCCCCCTGCTATTCTATATGTGTGTGCTCTTTCATCAAAGGGCATGGTCAATCACAACTATGATACTATCTGTGCCTAAATATAATGGAGCAGCTGGTGGCCAGTTCCTCTAAATAGAGCACTACTGTAAGGTCCATCTCGACTCACACACACACCAGTGTTTCCTGTAAATGCATTTAGCAGCTGCTATTTTTGGTCAGGCACAGACAGTGACAATACTGGGCAGTGTATGTCTCTGGGGTATCGATGTATGTGTGTGTATCAAGGCAAGCAGCGTGTTTATGTTTCCTACAACGCATTTCATTATTCATAAGGTAGTTAGCTAGTGTTTGTACATTGATGATACTGCCCAATAGACAGTGAGTGAGTAAGATGATTTCTGCAACTATTGGTTTCACTTGCTAGGAGGCTACATTATAAATAACACTTTTGCGAGAGCAGAGATTATATTGTAACGTAGCGCCCAAGATTTGTAAACAAAATCATCAGAATAAGCTTTACCTTCCCTCAGCCTTAAATCATTGGTATATGTTGCAATTTACCTTACTCAATTATATCCATTGTGAGTTTATTTGCATTATCATTGACATGGCGCAAGCAGGTTTTAGACGTATGCTTTTTTGTAACAATGTGTATCATTAGACAGTGCCTGCCTTTACTACTGACTTGCCATGTAAACACTTAGCTTGGGTTTTAAAATGGAAGAATAGCAAGCAAGCTATTACTACTACTTGAAGAAAATGAAAATAACTTGTAAAACAACAAATATCCAGCAATCGGATACATGGTAAGACTACAGGATAGTAGCTAGTAGTAAAACAGTGGCTAGATCAGCTGTGCTGAAGATAGCTAGCTAGCTAGCAACATGGATACTAGCTGAGGATGCATAGCTAGCTTCTAGCTACATTGTATTGCTGCTCACCAGTTCACGCTGTGCTCCCCCCTCCGATTCGCGCTCTCATAGTCCGCGCGTGCAACACACGGAGGAGTAGAGCGTTTAAATTTCAGCACACAAGAATGTAAAATGGGTAACAATTCAGGTAAAATAATCCTAATAGTGTTTTGGTCTCCAAAGAAAACACTTCCGGACTAATACATGCAGCGAGAGGAAGACGACAAGGGCGATTAACATTCTGTTATTGGTGGAGCCAAATGTCAGTTTTTGCCCAGTGTGACCAATCCGGGCTGTAGTCCACGTTGGTGTCTAATGGGTAGAATAAAGGGGTAGCTAATGACAATTGGAAATAAAATAGTCATGTAGTGGACAGTAGTTGCAATAGTCATGTAGTGGACAGTAGTTGCGACAGTAGTTGTCGGTACCTCTCTTGGCATGAAAAACAATTGTCACCGTTTGCAATGTAAAAATGAGAATAAAAGCAATCAGTGTTAATTCAAATTGCCTTCTCTGTAATTCTCCTGCCCCCTAAAAAACGTAATGTGAAAACGTGCTTGATATTCTATTAATTGATTCGAGTAACGCCTCGATCACACCGACAGTAATAAGCGTTTTGGTTCACCAGAAGTACATTCATTTCCAATGGAACGCTGCGTTTGCCTTGCAGCGTTGCGTTGCAGAGGCAGTAGCCGTACATTCTGTGTGGTGCATACGTTGGATTTAACGAACATATGCGTCAAACTGTATGTGGCGACTGCTTGACAGAAATGATAGCAGAAGGTGAATGTTCAACTTTTTTGCACACATATCCAGATGATGCTGAGGACTATTTTGCGTAAACATTATCGGTGTGATCAAGGCGTTAGGCCGGCCAGGGTTTATGATTTGTGCAACATTGTAGCCTATAGACCAACGCATGGTCATTGCTGTGGTGAGAGAGAGAATCGCGCCTGTATCTCTCACAGAACTAGAATGACATTCACTTTCTATGATCTCTCTCCCTCTCTCTGCTCTGAGCCAACTCTCTCCAGCGTTGCACTTGATCATTTATTTCCTTATATAATCATACACGCGGGAAGGGTGCTGGAGTTGCCGCAGCACCCCTGATAAATTGAAATACATTTGCCAAAGTTATAGAATTACTGCTGTCTCTTCGGAAATTAATGAAATAATTCAGAATACTACACCAGGAGTAGGCCGATCATTTAGCCACAGAGGATCAATTGTAGATATATTTTTTTAATGGCCTAGTTGTGGATTACGTGTAGCCCAATCAGGTAGCCTGGCGGGTAGGCGCGTTGGGCCAGTAACCGAAAGGTTGTGAGATCGAATCCCCGAGCTGACAAGGTCAAAATCTGTCGTCGAACCCGCTGTTCCCCGGGCGCCTAAAACGTGGACGTCGATAAGAGGGGTTGGGTTAAATGCAGGAGACACATTTCAATTGAATGCATTCAGTTGTACAACTGACTAGGGATCACAAGCTATGCCTACAGTTGAAAACGCGGCAAATCTGTCATTGAACAGCATGCAGCCAAAACAGGCCTTTCGCAATATTTCAAATGCAAACACAGATTAGGAAGCAAATGGCTCCTGCTGAAAAGAGAAAACTAATCTGCCTGTTGCCTACCAAATATGTTATCAACTTCCAAATAGGCCTATTGAGCAAGAGGCTTTTGACACAATGGCATCAGCCATCTCCAGTGGGTGAGTGAGCTGCGCATCATTGGTGAGTCAGTGAAATTTGACAACTTTTTTAGGACTATAATTTCCTCCTCATATCGTACAATATGTGTGTCTCCACCTTAAACCCCATCAGAGATATTAGAAAAAGGAAGATAGCAATCCCATTGGGCGGTAAATGGAGGAACCAGTGGTCCTCTGTAGCTCAATTGGTAGAGCATGGCGCTTGTAACGCCAGGGTAGTGGGTTCGATCCCTAGGACCACCCATACGTAAAAATGTATGAAAGCGTCTGCTAAATGGCACATTATATTATATTATAGGAAGAGGAAGACAGAGGCCCAACTCGGCGGGAAATCTGTCTCCCTCCAGCAGGTGGCGTTTTTTGATGTTTCGCCAACCAATCAAGGAGTGTTTGTATGGAGGTCAATGAGAGTGTCGAATTTGGTCAACAACGACAAAATAATGGCTTATTTGCTACATGACGTTTATTTGATCGAATAGAAGTTTCGTAATACAAGTTGTTACGAGTGTACTGATATAAGTAGAACACCTGACATCCAGACAATTTTGAGACAAAACACTTTATATCGGAGTTGCCTCGAGATGGCTATGCCTATAGACAAGTTTTTGAGCCGTTTCCGCTCTACTTCCTGAACTCCTCCCGTCGATGCAATCCAGTTCCGTTCTGCCGGGCTGGGTTTGTTTTGCTAGCTAGCTCCGTTGTGCCGACAAAGCACTGATATCGCAGTGACGAAGAGGATATAAAAATTACAATTACAACATGAAGAAAAGTGGTTCGGGAACGACGTGTGCGGTAGTTGGTTGCAAAAACTTGAGAAAGCACCTGAACGAGTGGTTAGATAGAGAGTGCTACGACCACAAACCAGCTACAAAGAGGCAATGTCCATGCGCTCCATTGTTTACATTTTTTCGCAAGCCTGATACTGACTCGGAATCAAGGACCTGGCTGAAGGCATTGAATCTAAAGAAACCACCCCTCAACGTTTTTGTTTGTTCCTATCACTTTGTTGACCAAAAACCTACCAAGGATAATCCTTTCCCAGAGTTGTGGTTGGGATACAATCGCCCTCCCCAGCCAAATAGGCGTCAACTCACCCAGCGGACCACTGCCTCCTCCCAGATAGAGAAACGCAGACTTGAATCTGAGGGTAAGTTCAGCAACTTTAGCTATGAAGCTGACAATACTGTTAATTATGAAGAAGTTGTCATACATTAACATTGCTACCGGTATTTTGCTAAGGCAGTTGATTGTTTTGGAGATGGGACAAACAATGCCCACGATAGCTACATCATTAATTGTGTGTGTGTGTGTGTGTGTGTGCCTGCCTGCTTGTGCCTTAGTCTACATCATAAATACAATGCAAGGTGGCAGGCTGTTGTGATGATGATTGTGTGTGTGCGTGTGAGTGCAATGTTGTAGTACACATTTTTCCATTGTGATGTTTGTAGTGAGAGGACTCTATGCCTGCATTAATTTTGCTCCACCCATGTTTTCTCTTCCCCTTTTTAGATGCTCCAGAAACCTGTCAGCCTGTCTGTGAGGCCGAGCCTGCTACACCAAAATTTCGAGATGCCCAGACCCAATGGGTAGCCAATGTCCGCATACATGTGGAAAGAGCAATCCAGAGACTGAAGGTGTTTAAGATTTTATCCCAGAATGTTCCCATCAGCATGGCACCGAAACTGGACAACATCTTAACCATCTGTGCTGGCCTAGTTAACCTGAAGAGTCCACTGATCAGTGAGGTTTAGAATCTTGCCCTGTGTCCCTGTCTACCAACACCCAGCCATGTTGTTCATTAAATACAGATAAACACAACAAATACTGCGTGCATTGTATTTTGAAATATTATATATGAATATTTTCATAGTGATGTAATTGTGTGGGCTGCTTTTGTATTTTACTTTTTAATACTTGTTGAGATTAAACACGCAATCTTTCTTGTTGAAGCCATTTGTTTAGTTTCCTCAAAACAATTAATTAATCGAGTGTTATTTATGTACAGTATGAGCTTACTATGAATTATGAACTGTGTTAAAATAAATTGTAGCACTCTAAGGATTGAAATTACATCAAACTTTATTTTCACTCAAACAGTAGGCACACTGATATATTGCACAGCATAAAGAGATCATGTAAACAATGGACATCTGTTGGCTCCTGTGGGCATGACCTAAATAAGGCAGTTTATTTTGGTTTTAAAATGCTGAGATATTTACTGCAGAACTGTAACCTTCCCTCAACAAAATCATCAACAATTTTCGGGAGCATGTGGGCAAAGTAGAATGTGCGCAGCCTTATGATATGCCCCTGGACAAAGCCTTGGTCGTAGGGTACTTCGATTTCTAGGTGCTCAGTTTTGTTCCAGATCACCAACCTGGAGTGCTGAACCCCTGTGCAGTGCATCCCAATTTGTACCTGCATGTAGTAGCCTTTTGGACCATTGCAGGCAATATGGTAATCTACCCTATCTCCGTTTGCCACAGTTGTGATTTCGCAGTTCTTTGTTGCCAAAAATTCTGCAAGTGACTTGTTTCCCATCACAGGTGATTTGATCTCCAACAGAATGTCGTTGTTTATCACTCCATCGGGAGATGCTGCAAGCCACGGTTCCTTTTCGCACACCACTAAGCCTTTGGTTTCAATGCTGTTGCCCAGAGTTTCCAAATAGTCCCTTGCAAGTTCCTCCCCCTCCGCTCCTTGACGGGTTGCGGCATTGCCACGGAAGGATGTGTGTAAGTGTTCTGACAAAAACTTGTCAGGCGCCGTGGTTGAGCGAATGGGCACCTTTCTAGCTGTGCTCGCTGTGATGCGCACTCTCCGCGCATCATGCCAGACCTGTTCTTTGCTCTGTGCTTTTGTAGCCTTCTCAATCTCCTCAAGCTGGGCTGTGGACATGTTAATGTATTCATCATAGAAGGTTCTGCATTTTACACAAGCCAGTGGTGTGTGGTGCTCTTCATGGTGTAGGAGATGGAGGTGTGGACATGGTGTTGGCTCGGTGATGGATGAGGTATTAGCATTAAAGCAGAGCTGCAGGAGGCTATTCCCAGGGCAATTGAAAAGTGCTGCCATTGGTGAGGCAAGTGCGTTCTTCCTCCACTCTTCATGAGTCCTAAAGAGTGTCACCTCCTGTGCCGGTTCTGGAGTGGTAGAGGATGACGGTGAAGTTGGTGGCGGCTGGTAGAGATCCTTCCTGTTGTGTCGTTTGAAGCGGACATACTTCATCTTCCTCTGACCAGCATTTCTTTTAGACCCAGCATTCCACTGGTTCTGTCCGTCTGTGCAGGCACGCCCGGTTTTCCCCTGTCTCACAGCATTTTCTACCTAGAGAGATATAGTAAAAACAGTGCATAGATATTATAATGGGTTCACTGCACACATGTCATATGATGTAACACGAATATGAAGAAAATGCGTTATTATCATAATTCAATTCAATTATGAGCGCGCTTATCTAAACGGCACCTAAAAGCTGTCTCAAAGAACCAGCAAAAGTAATGATTATGAATATGTAAAATATTGCAATGAGACATTTTAATTGTTTATTCATAAACAAGTGTTCGGTTCATGCATAAGCTCCAGTTCAGGCCGGAGCCTTATGTTGTCATTATCTATTGTCTGTCTGCTATATTTATTTTTTATTTATTAAATCCAGGAATTTGGTTAATGAAACATTTATTTAAATTAAGATACAATTAATACAAAACAAAATTCGCTTTAAAGGCTTTGTTCTTTCTGTTTTGAGGTGTCTGTGAAAGTCTGAAAGTCTTTAGTGCCGCTTTCAGAGCGCTCACGTCCATAATGGAGAACTGTCGTAGGCCTAACATTGTTTTTTCCTCATAAATGCAAACACGAAAATTAAAACACAAAATAGTTTTTTTTTTTAATAACAAATGTATGGATTTATAGCGTTTTGAAAAGAAGACATAGGCCTAGGCTACAATGGTCAAATAATTACCTTCCACAGGATCGCAGCTGAGTGGGAACAAGATCTCCCTGGTCCAGCAACACACGTACATCCAGCAGTTTTGACTTCTCCAGCTTCAGTTACCAGCACCAAAGCATTATGCCATGCATTGTTCAAACACTGGCTAGGCTCTACATTTGCTTTCAGATAAACAAAACGATCATGTTTGTATGAAATGACACAACCGACTTTGTTGCTGTGCAGATATTGATATGCCTCGGAGGCTTTCAGATTGTCCATTGCTTTTCCATCTATTGCCATGGATTGCACGAAGTAGGAGCAAATCTTGCTGTACGTTATGTTGGGCCACGTCGTCATGTTATCCTCCCAGTTCTGCACTGAATTTGGGTGGAGGAGAGTAACGCCATCTCCAGTCAAAGTAGTAGAACCGTGTTCCCAAGCTAGCGTCGACATCGCTGTGTTTACACCGGCAGATGTTGTACAAACAACTTCCGGCGGAAATGAAATGCATTTGTGTAGAGTTATGGCGCCACCCGTGATACAGCGCGTAAACTTGTCTATTCATAGTATGAGGTTAGTAGCATAGCATCTCTCTCCATTGAATGAGATGTATCCACCAATCCAAAGAAAGAATAGGCGGGAGCTAGACTGCCCGTCGTGGCGCTTTGTGGACAACGACGCCCATTGTTAGGGCGGAGAGATATGTATCTTGTCATTATATCCATAATCTTTGGAGGCATGTATAAAGCGTAAACCATAGGCCACATATGCTGTGACATAGCTACACGGCTCTGATGCCCCGCGCTACATCGTGATGTATTTCATTACGCCTTACGTCATCTTCACAGTCTTGCCCTGCAACTGAATGACAAGTGTAGCAAAGACAGTACAGTATGAAGACAGGCTAAAACTGCTTCGTCGTCGGGTCTAATGGTCGTTAATTATTTTCTTTAGGAATGTAGTGGAGTAAAAGTAAAAGTTGTCAAAAATATTAATAGTAAAGTACAGATACCCACAAAAACTACTTAAGTTGTACTTTAAAGTATGTTTTACTTAAGTACTTTACACCACTAGGTTGGAGTAATAACATGTTAAACTACTTAAGACATTGGCTCGATTCAAGGCTGTGCGTTTAGATTTCCAGAAAATTAACTAAGGAATAATTTTTCACTACTCTCATTGACTTATCAAACCCAGCCCTGGTCTATTTGGTCTGTTTCGCAAGCATTCCCGGAAGTCTCGCGATGTTGTGCCTCTGGGTTTAGAAACTCTGTGAGTGTAGTGTTTGTAACACAAGATGGAGGAGAGCCTGTCTCTCTTCAGAGATCGCATTTATTTTGGGAGATTGCAAAATATGACATTTTCATTCAAGACATGATAAATATATTATTTCAGGTGATAATAAAACCTGTTTTGTTTAGTTACTTTTTCCTCAACTTGTTTCTCTACCATTATAGCAAGTCAAGCTAGCTTGCACGGCAGAGTAGCTAGCTATCTAGCTAAAAGCTAGGCTAGGTTGAAGATACCATTGTAACTAGCGACCTATACCTAATAATGATCAAAGAGGAGGGTGACCTGGGGGGCTCTGAGGTACCGGAACGCATGTAAAAAAAAAAAAAATGCATAGAGCAGAAGAGCAGGTCCGGGAAAATGGTGGCCTTTTATAAACGCATTTCATGGAATTCTACATATTTTTAGATGACTGAAGACTTCAGCAGACTTTTTGGTCTATAGGTTACAATGTTGCGCAAACCATAAACCCTGGCTGGCCTAACTAGAATACATTCTTAGAATATCAGGCAAGTTTTCACATTACGTTTTTTAGGGGGCAGGAGAATTACAGAGGAGGCAATTTGAATTAACTCTGATTGCTTTTATTGTAATTTTTACATTGCAAACAGTGGCAATACTTTTTCATGCCAAGAGAGGTACCAGATCCTGGCAAATTCCCCTGTAGCTCAGTTGGTAGAGCATGGCGCTTGCAACGCCAGGGTTGTGGGTTCGTTTCCCACGGGGGGCCAGTATGAAAATGTATGCACTCACTAACTGTAAGTCCTCTGGATAAGAGCGTCTGCTAAATGACTAAAATGTAAATTGGTTCCAGAACAAAACAATCCAAAACTGAGAAGTGCTGGATCCTGTCCCGTCAGGATGCTGCTCAAATTAAGCACTGTTCAGCCCTAACTATGGAAACACAATTCCCCTAATATATCATAAGGGTGTATACACTAGTATAGTATAACACTGGTGTTACAGTCGAAAAGCAGCATAGAAATAATAGTGACTAGTGAGGGGTTGGCAACGTCTTACGTCACAGAAAGGGATCCTGAAACATGCCCCGTTCACAGACGTCACCAAAGGAAAAACTGAGCTAGATCGAACAACTGCGCTTCGGATGACACCCTAGCTGAAGAGCAAGGATCAAAATAATAAAGCACCGAAAACTAAGACAACTGCACCGCAGACAGATCTCACTGCGCTATTTGGAGATGCTCGCAGTGCATGCATAAAAGCGAGAATGAAGCGCAAAAGCGAAAAGAGGCGACCCGAGCCGATGAAAAAGCGCCGTGCAGCTCAGATAGAGGAGGTGGAGCCAAAGTCAGATATTCACATTAGTGTATCAGGTAAGAAACTGCGGATGAACCCTTCGTAGCCTACTCTGAGCGAGTTTTGAGCATAGACGGTAGGCTACGCTGGCCTTCCAGGGTCTGAATGCAGATTTTATGATGTGGCTGACTATTAGACCTACAATTGATTTCCCTGCAGCTTTTTACCTAAAATGGCGACACCATCGGTTACTAATCATAATGCATTCAAGTAGAGCTAGGCTCCAGTATTGACTAGGCTACATATTATGCGTTGTCATTTTTTTGATTGTATGTCAAGCTACCCCAATTTATGCATTTTCATACTACAGTGTCTAGGCCTATGTATATCATGACCATGATCTTTTTAACCCCAAAAATGAGGAAAGGCTAGGCTACAATAAATGCATTTTGCCTGATTCAAAGGGATGATACTGTGGCTGTTTTTATAAGCCAAACCTCACTTAAGGAAATTGTCTCACTTGTTATTTTTTCATTGAGAATGGGCGAGCTTTTTGCACACAAAAACAATAGGTCTACTGTAGGCTATTTGTCAGGCTACTTCATCATGCTTATTAGGCCTGCATGATAGGCTAGCCTACAGCCCTGTATAACCAACCAAATATTGTCGTTTTGTAATATCTTGATAAGAAAAATGTTGCAATCAATTCAAATATCATTGCTTAATCTAACTATCCCTCACTACAATGGAAGTGTTCAGTCAAAGTAGAAGATGCATTTCTATTGGCCAAGCGAATCTATTCTCCTAGCAACGGCTTGGGCAGCGTTCCAATTAGAATCTCGAATGTCTTCCCAGGCAGAACTTTAAAAAATCAGCGGATTCGATTAATATAGCCCGGGCGCCCGAGGAGGCGTGTTTTGCACAGGGTGAAAGTTGATTGCATTCGTTTTGGAACCGGGCTGCCTCCCAGGCTTGAGCCAGGTGCCCCGTTCAAAGTCCACGGCGAAGTCGGCTAAAAAAAACAAGGGACGTAACTAAGCACGAGAAGTAATGAATAGGATTCTGTATTTTCAAACGCTTTGTCTGCATTCCCAATGAAAGCTAGTTTGACAATTCAAAGATATAGGCTATTTGATGGAAAATAGATGTGTTTCTGGGCGATGCACCATGTTGCCTTGTTGACAGTACGACCGAGTGGCGCAGATTACTGTTAGATTTGAGAAGGGCGCTCCTGCTTCACCGCTTTTGCCCGTTTACGTCACGGGCCATGGACTGGTGCCCCGCGGCTCAACATAATCGAATCCGCCCAGTCCTTCACGCTTAGAACGTAGAATGATTGGCATGCCAATCCTGCAACAGTGTAGCGTTCACCGTTTCCTTGAACCAATAACGTTGTGCGAGAGAATTACATTGTTGCAGTGGGGGTTGCTTATGAGGTTCCTTCAAAACTCTTTTTGAGCAGAGTACGTAGCCTATCTATGCGGGCTTTTATTTTTCGTCGCTAAGCAAGTTTAGTCTTTATTTGTCATATCAGTATATTTTGCCAACAGCGAAAGACGGCCGACACATTTATAGCCCTTGCCCAGCAAAGCATTATGCTACTTTAGAAAAAGATTTGCTGCAATTTCTATTGGTTTTTGAGTGGTAGAAAATACCATATTTTGCAGTTAGCTTCTAGGGTGCGTTTTAATTTCACGGGATAAAGAAAATATATTTTATTTACTGAGTGTGTAGGCTATTGTGCTGGACTGTATGTCAGACGTTTTCGTTATTATTTAGGCGCGTTTATAGGAAGACTGCAGTGAAAACAAGACGTTCAATTTGACTTGTAACGAATTGTTGGCTAAAGTCGCTATCAGAATGACCGAGGACAATGTCACTAAAAGTATTGAAATCATTAAAGGTAAGTGCTGTTCTGAAAGCAAACAATACCTTGACTACTGTAAATTGTTGCAATATTGATATCCGTCGGTCGAGACATTTCCGGGAGAAAGGAAATTCAAATTCAAACTGGCTCGTGCCATTTGTTTTGCCCGCACATTGTGGCACAATTAACAATCATTCATTTGTAGCTACCGGTACTTTGTTTTATGTTTGTTTGACTGTCCATATTCAAATCAAATCCAACCCATGATGAAACTCAAACAGAATATAATAAAAAATAGTTCTCTAGATCACTGAACGCCCTCTCCCCAAGACCACGACCGTGTGCCAAAAAAAGCTTTTAAACCCCCCTTTCTTCTATTTTTCAGATCAACTGTATTTCGCAGTACTACAGCATAAGATAAAAAGCACAGCTGATAGACATTGCTTCTGCATAGATGATGAGCTGTCATATGAAAAGTAAGTGCTTTGTATTACAGGATGTTCGTAGGCCATATGAGTGATTCCTCACGAAACCAGGTGTGTAATCATTAATCCAATCAGGTTCAAAACGTTCTGTTTTGCAACAAGAACTAGCGTTTCTATTGGGCAGGTTCAGCAAACAGGGCGGGACCTACCCGAATCTGTCGAATAGAAACAACAGTTTTGGTTGCAGAACTGAACGTTTTGAAACTGTTTGGAGTAATGATTATACCCCAAGACAAAAAAAAAAAACTTTCGTCCATTTAGTTTCAGTGGAATGAAGATGATCTATGATGCTTTTGGGAAACTCACCCCTGGTTGAATTTGAGATTACTCGTGTACTGGAGCTCTACAAAGTGGTCATTATAGCTGGCACGGCCATAAAGTCATAAAATCCGATTTAAAACCTTAACCACACTGCTAACCCTAATGCCTAACCTTAAATTAAGACCAAAAACCTCATTTTTGTTTTCATGAATTTTTACTATAGACAATTTTGACTTTGCAGCTTAACATATATTTGATATTTGTATGTAAAAGCATAATTGAGAAATAATAAATACAAGTTGGCATATTTGACATTTTGGCCTTACCCAGGCCTCCTGTTTATGACTCCATAATGTTTCATTTGAAGGTGCTACAAGGCAAAAAAAAATAATGAAGCTTTACCGCTTGCTCTTTTAATATGAGTAGTATTTATATATATATATCTTTTTTTTACAGTAGTTTATAAAATATATATATATACACATACATACATACATACATACATACATGAATATTGAAAAAAACAAATTAGTTGATTTGGTCATTTCTTTATACATTTACATTTGAGTCATTTAGCAGATGCTCTTATCCAGAGCGACTTACATTATATATATATATATATATAAAGAAATGACCAAATCAACTAATTTGTTTTTTTCAATATTCATGTATGTGTGTATATATTATTTTTTTTATTTTTTTTCTTTCTTTTGGTGACATGATATCCTCGCAGGTCCCACTCACATTCTGTTTGTGAAAACAGGGAAGAGGTGCCTTCCGTTGCTAGTAGTAGCTAGCTGGCAGCCTGGCTAGCTGGCTTTAGCCTGGCTAAAAACATAGCAAGCTAGCTAGCCTTTTTAGCTTCCCACATCTCCATGTGAAATAATCAGATTTATAATGAAATAATATGCTCTAGCAAGTATTCGTATACTTACAATGTTATCCCAGTTTGATATGCTGCTTGAATGTATTCACTCCCATATCAGCTAAAAATAGAATTTCATCATGTTTTGGTCATGGAAAAGCACATATCTTGCAGCTGTTTTTACCAGTCTCCTGGAATCACTTGTTATAACTTCTAAACAAAATACATTTGGGGGTGGGGGAGATTCTAATAAGGCTACCATGTTGTTTGGTTTATTGTTTGAACAGTCACAGAGATTATATTTGCTTATCAATGCAAAATAGCGAGCAAAATTAATTGCCTACACAACACTGCCCCCATGGTTACAGAAGGGATGATACGGCGCGTTACAATTTTCATGTGGCACGGGAATACGTCAGAAGTAGGCACACACTACAAGAAGCTGCCCCTTTTGTGAGGAAAAACGACATTGCGACACAGCACTATGCTCCGTCAGCTCTGTTTGCGTATTCTGTGTAGACCCCTTTACTTGTATCATTGCACACCCTGCAAATCACCAACAGAGGGCGACCATTTTCATATTTGAATCCATTTTCACATTCACTCTGTTGGTAATGCTTACAAATTGCATCATAACTTTAAAAGTAGCAGAGATCCCACTCTCAAACTTTGATATGTCCGTAGAGTATATTATCACAGAGTTTCTAAACCTAGAGGCCCAACATCACAGTTTGGGAAGTCAATGTGAGAAGTGAAAAATGATAATTTAGTTGTTAATTTTCTGCTGGCACAGCCTAAATTTAAGCCAATGTCTTAAGAAGATGTTATTACTCCAACCTCGTGAAAGTAACAAACTGACACGTTTTCATTTTCGTCAAAACAACTTTATATAGAAGGAGTGCCTTGGACTTGACGGCCTGAGGATGTGTTTCTGCACATGAGCGTAGCTAGCTAACGTCGCCATGACATCGCCTACAAATGTGATCGGGAATTTATTTTGCAGAAGCAGTTTCTAGTCATCTTCATACTAAACCATATTTTTTGTTATCTTTTTAATTTCTCAATATTCATAAATGAATGTAATTTTTGTTATTTAAGTATTTCTCAATTATGATACAAATGTGAACCATATAAACTCAGCAAAAAAAGAAACGTCCCCTTTTCAGGACCCTGTCTTTCAAAGATGATTAGTAAAAATCAAAATAACTTCACAAATCTTCATTGTAAAGGATTTAAACACTGTTTATCATGCTTGTTCAATGAACCATAAACAATTATTGAACATGCACCTGTGGAACGGTCGTTAAGACACTAACCACTTACTGACGGTAGTCAATTAAGGTCACAGTTATAAAAACTTAGGACACTAAAGAAGCCTTTCTACTGACTCTGAAAAACACCAAAAGAAAGATGCCCAGGGTCCCTGCTCATCTGCATGAACGTGCCTTAGGCATGCTGCAAGGAGGCATGAGGACTGCAGATGTGGCAATAAATTGCAATGTCCGTACTGTAAGATGCCTAAGACAACGCTACAGGGAGACAGGACGGACAGCTGATCGTCCTCACAGTGGCAGACCACGTGTAACAACACCTGCAAAGGATCGGTACATCCGAACATCACACCTGCGGGACACCAGGAACGCACAATCCCTCCATCAGTGCTTAGACTGTCCACAATAGGCTGAGAGAGGCTGGACTGAGGGCTTGTAGGCCTGTTGTAAGGCAGGTCCTCACCAGACATCACCGGCAACAACGTTGCCTATGGGCACAAACCCACCGTCACTGGACCAGACAGGACTGGCAAAAGGTGCTCTTCACTGACGAGTCGCGGTTTTGTCTCACCAGGAGTGATGGTCGGATTCGCGTTTATCATCGAAGGAATGAGCGTTACACCGAGGCCTGTACTCTGGAGCGGGATCGATTTGGAGGTGGAGGGTCCGTCATGGTCTGGGGCGGTGTGTCACCGCATCATCGGACTGAGCTTGTTGTCATTGCAGGCAATCTCAACGCTGTGCATTACAGGGAAGACATCCTCCTCCCTCATGTGGTACCCTTTCTGCAGGCTCATCATGACATGACCCTCCAGCATGACAATGCCACCAACCACACTGCTCGTTCTGTGCGTGATTTCCTGCAAGACAGGAATGTCAGTGTTCTGCCATGGCCAGCGAAGAGCCCAGATCTCAATCCCATTGAGCACGTCTGGGACCTGTTGGATCGGAGGGTGAGGGCTAGGGCCATTCCCCCCAGAAATGTCTGGGAACTTGCAGGTGCCTTGGTGGAAGAGTAGGGTAACATCTCACAGCAAGAACTGGCAAATCTGGTGCAGTCTATGAGGAGGAGATGCACTGCAGTACTTAATGTAGCTGGTGGCCACACCAGATACTGACTGTTACTTTTGTTCAAGGACACATTATTCTATTTTGTTAGTCACATGTCTGTGGAACTTGTTCAGTTTATGTCTCAGTTGTTGAATCTTGTTATGTTCATACAAATATTTACACATGTTAAGTTTGCTGAAAATAAACGCAGTGGACAGAGGACGTTTCTTTTTTTGCTGAGTTTGTCAACAATCCTTACCCCAAAGGATCATTCTATGGATTACATTTCGTGAAAATCCAAAAGATCATGGTCTTTTTTTGTCCTGGTTTCATGAGGAATCACTCGTATGCAAATGCATTGTTAGTACCACTACACAGACCAAACCAAGTACAGTCAATTGAGTCGAGTACATGAAGAACTGACAACTCTTTTTAAGTGTATTTGAAGTTCAGTAGTCAATTGTTCTGCTCAGGAAGTCCTAAACCATTGCAGATATTTCTCAAACATGGAAAGGGAGTTCATGTTCTGTCAAGTTTATTGTATCTCATCCTTGTCCCACTAATAGTAGGTCTGTCCTTTCATGAGGTTGAATACAACTTCACTATACAGTGCATTTGGATAGTTTTCAGACTTTTTCTACATTTTGTTATGTTACAGCCTTATTCTAAAATTGATTAAATTGTATTTTTTTCTCATCAATCTACACATGATATAAAAATAAAAACTGAAATATCACATTTACATAAGTATTTAGAGCCTTTACTCAGTTCTTTGTTGAAGCACCTTTGCCAGCGATTACAGCCTAGAGTCTTCTTGGGTATGATGCTACAAGCTTGGCACACCTGTATTTGGGGAGTTTCTCCCATTCTTCTCTGCAGACCCTCTTAAGCTCTGTCAGGTTGGATGGGGAGCGTCGTTGAACAGCTATTTTCAACGATGTTCGATCGGGTTCAAGTCCGGGCTCTGGCTGGGCCACTCAAGGACATTCAGAGACTTGTTCCGAAGCCACTCCTGCGTTGTCTTGGCTGTGTGCTTGGGGCCGTTGTCCTGTTGAGCAGGTTTTCATCAAGGATCTCTCTGTACTTTGCTCCGTTCATCTTTCCCTTGATCCTGACTAGTCTCCCAGTCCCTGCTGCTGAAAAACATCCCCACAGCAGGATGCTGCCACCACCATGCTTCACCATAGGGATGGTGCCAGGTTTCCTCCAGACGTGACGCTTGGCATTCAGGCCAGATAATCTTGTTTCTCATGGTCTGAGAGTCTTTAGGTTTCTTTTGGCAAATCAAAGCGGGCTGTCATGTGCCTTTTACTGAGGAGTGGCTTCCGTCTGGCCACTCTACCATAAAGGCCTGATTGGTGGAGTGCTGCAGAGATGGTTGTCCATCTGGAAGGTTCTCCCATCTTCACAGAGGAACTCTGGAGCTCTATCAGAGTGACCATTTGGTTCTTGGTCACCTCCCTGACCAAGGCCCTTCTCGCCCGATTGCTCAGTTTGGCCAGGCGGCCAGCTCTGGGTAGAGTCTTGGTGGTTCCAAACTTCTTCAATTTAAGAATGATGGAGGCCACTGTGTTCTTGGGGACCTTCGATGCTGCTGAATTGTTTTGATACCCTTCCCCAGATCTGTGCCTCGACGCAATCCTGTCTCGAAGCGCTATGAATAATTCCTTCGACCTCATGGCTTGGTTTTGCTCTGACAGGCGCTATCAACTGTGGGACCTTATATAGATAGGTGGGTGCCTTTCCAAATCATGTCTAATCAATTGAATTTACCACAGGTGGACTCCAATCAAGTTGTAGAAACATCTCAAGAATGATCAATGGAAACAGGATGCACCTGAGCTCAATTTCGAGTCTCATAGCAAAGGGTCTGAATACTTATGTAAATAAGATATTTCAGTTTTTTATTTTGAATAAATGTGCAAACATTTCTTAACCTGTTTTCGCTTTGTCATTATGGGGTATTGTGTGTAGATTGAGGGGAAAAAATAATTTCATCAATTTTAGAATAAGGCTGTAACATAAAAATGTTGAAAAAGTAAAGACATCTGAATACTTTCCGAATGCACTGTAAGTGTTGAACATTAATGAATAGCATATGTGGATATCCAAGTATGAATGTTCATCAGCAAAGAGGATAGTTCACACGCAGTGTAACATTATAGGCTCGGAAATGTGAATATTGTGACAAGAAATGTCTCCATCCATTAGGTTTCTTCAGAGGCTTAGGCCTATTTAGGAGAGCTGATTTATTGATTGATCTGCAAAGTTATGAACAGTCTAATGAAACGTTGCTTTAACAGTCAATCTGCCTGTGCCTTGTGTTCTCTCTTCTTCAGCTTCTATGCAGACTTTGGTCCGCTCAACCTGGCCATGTTTTATCGCTTCTGTTGCAAGCTCACTAAAAAGCTCAAGGTAAAGGAACTCTGTAACCTCAACACACACACTGACAGAGGACTTGGTCAATTGATAGTCAACAGTTCTCTCAGCCTAACCAAACAGAAGTTATGTACCCCTTTCTGACTAGTGTGAATGTTTGTAGATTCTTGAAGAGACTGTTGGCAGGGTTTTAGAACTTGTGATTTGTATAGCATTGTAGTCTCGTAAACCCGACTCTAGGAAACAGCAGTGACTAGGGTCTGGTTTCAATGACAGACTCTTTCGGCAACTTTGATAAAGGAAAAATATGTATATTTAGGGATGGGTCCTCTTCAGACAGACAACTCTCCCAACAAATCACGAGGCAGACATGCCAGAACGTCGTGATTCGAAACCTAAGTTTGCAGGCAAAACCTTTGCAGTGGTTTTAGTGAAGGTAGTTGATTCAAACTAGCCATTTGCGAAATGCACTCATTAAAAATAACCTCTGATCTCCATCTTGCTAGCTACTATTTAGTATTTTATTCAAGCGGATAAGGTAGTGACGTAGACAGTGACGTAGTTCCTCTATGCCAAAATGACGTTCTATTGTTAAATCGGAATATTAGAACATTTTGGGAGGAAACCCGGATGTCTAGAGAGACTAAGAGCATTGAGTTCAGAGATATCCTAGTCCAGTCCTGGTAAACCCAATGACCGTCTGACTTATAGCAGGCCTATGCCTATTGGTGGAACACAAGCTTATATGGAAAAGTTGTTACAAAACATAAACTTTTCCATTTATTACTGTTCTATATGTTGTCAACTCTACTTGCTATGTTGTTAGTCTGTCGTAGTCAGGGATCAGGATTGTTTTGTGTAGTGATGTGCAGTATGGGCGGCAGGTAGCCTAGCAGATAAAAGCGTTGGGCCAGTAACCGAAAGGTTGCTGGTTCGAATCCCCGAGCTGACTAAGTGAAAAATCTTTCTGTGCCTTTGAGCAAGCAGGAATCACTCCGTCATTTCCTGGTTGCTAAAATTCGAATAGTTCGCCTAATTTCAGTTTGTGACAAAACAAGCAAGTATAGTGTAGAAAATTATTGTACCATCTAAACTGGTGTGAAATATATTTTCCATAACCAAAAAGATTGAATTTTCAGCTGTTTGAGGCTGTTGTACAAAACCAAAAGTAAAAGACGCAAAAACGAAACTTAAGAACGGGAAGCATAGAAATAGCGCACATAGAACAGATCTACTGCTTCTTAGACTTGCTTTCAATGAGAATGACAGATCTATAACACACATTTCTATGTGAATTTGGTCGGGTCGCCCTAAAAGATGCATATTGCAACTTTAATCCTAATTGCTCCTGTAAATCACTCTAGATAAGTGTCTGCTAAATGAATTAAATGTAATTGGCTAATTATTATTTTGTTGTCATCTGGAGCAGTCATTCACACTAGCAAAGAAGAAGATAGTATTCTACACCTGTGGAGACCAAAAGAAACAAGCCAACGCTGCCTATCTTATTGGTTCATATGCAGTAAGTATTTCTCACTCAGCAGAGAAGTCATACTGATTGATAGCCCTGAACCCATGATTGATTGTATGTTACCGGGTAATAAAAGTGCTTGTAAATCTTCATTATAATGTTGCTGCTGTTATCCGTTAGTAGTTCCTCCGTAATACTGGCCTGTGTTTGTTTTGAAGGTGATGCATCTTCAGAAGACACCAGAGGAAGCCTACAGTCTACTGGTGTCCAGGAACTCTACCTACCTACCCTTCAGGTAAACACACACACAAACACAGAACTTCCAGAGAGAGGAACTCCTCAAGAGCACACATTAGAAAGTAGTGCCAATCACAATTGATCAATGTCATATTGTTAAGCTTTTAATACCCTGTATTTATTTAGTCCTAAATGTGGTATGAATGCTTTATGCAGATAGATTTGAATTGTTTCTAAATGTAATTGTTTTGTTTGTTTTAAACAGAGATGCCTCTTTTGGAACCTGCTTGTACAATCTGAGCATTCTAGACTGCCTGTGCGCCATATACAAGGTATAGTGCTTCAGTCAGTCTGATGTTAGTCTAACAAGTTAATTTGCAGCTGCACATTTATGAAATGTAAAACATTTTGCATAGTGTTCCATGCTTCAAATAAAATGAACTTCCATAAAATATATCTCCAGGCTCTGCAGTTTGGCTGGCTTGATTTCTCCCGGTTTGATGTGGAGGAATACGAACATTACGAGGTAAGTTTATCACTGTCATATTTCAGAATGCAACTTGGGTGAACACAAAGGATTCGTAATTGTCTGTCCATATCTCTTTGTTGCAGAGAGCAGAAAATGGAGATTTCAACTGGATAATTCCTGGGAAATTCCTAGCGTTCAGCGGTCCTCATCCAAAAAGCAAAATGGAGAACGGTAGGTTGAAACCCTCCAGATTAGTTTTCTGCAATCTGAGCTGTAAAGAAATGTCTGCATAAAAAAAAAAAATGCCAATGTGGAACATGCTGCCACATTGATCTTTTCCCGACTGAGAATGACTGGCAAATTAACTCCCTTTAGCCTATACTTACAAAGCGGACATCGAAAACATGAAACATTTCAGTCACAGAACTTTATCAAATGAATGATCATTTTACAAGTAAACACGGTGTGTACACTTTCCCTACATGCCTGTGTACAAATACATGTGACTTCAGGTGTGCAGAAGTAAAGCATTTTCAATTGCACCTTTCTACAAAAACATTTTGTTCTCTCCAGGTTACCCTCTCCATGCCCCCGAGGCCTACTTTCCTTACTTCAGGAAACACAATATCACAACCATTGTCCGTCTCAACAAAAAGATGTATGACGCCAAGCGCTTCACGGACATGGGCTTCGAGCACCACGACCTCTTCTTCGTGGACGGAAGCACGCCAAACGACTCAATCGTCAGGAAGTTCCTCAACATCTGTGAGAACTCAGACGGAGCTATCGCTGTTCACTGCAAAGGTACATTACCTCATTACATTACCTTTTCATACCTCAAACTTGGCCTGTAGGCCTCAGTCCCAAATTAATGGGAAAGATTGACACCATAACTGTGATCAAACACTACAGTCGTGGTGAAAAGTTTTGAGAATGACACAAATATAAATTTTCACAAAGTCTGCTGCCTCAGTTTTTATGATGGCAATTTGCATATACTCCAGAATGTTATGAAGCGTGATCAGATGAATTGCAATTAATTGCAAAGTCCCTCTTTGCCATGAAAATGAACTTCATCCCAAAAAAACATTTCCACTGCATTTCAGCCCTGCCACAAAAGGACCAGCTGACATCATGTCAGTGATTCTCTCGTTAACACAGGTGAGAGTGTTGACGAGGACAAGGCTGGAGATCAATCTGTCATGCTGATTGAGTTAGAATAACAGACTGGAAGCTTTAAAAGGAGGGTGGTGCTTGAAATCATTGTTCTTCCTCTGTTAACCATGGTTACCTGCAAGGAAACACGTGCCGTCATCATTGCTTTGCACAAAAAGGGCTTAACAGGCAAGGATAATGCTGCTAGTAAGATTGCACCTAAATCAACCATTTTATCGGATTATCAAGAACTTCAAGGAGAGAGGTTCAATTGTTGTGAAGAAGGCTTCAGGGCGCCCAAGAAAGTCCAGCAAGCGCCAGGACCGTCTCCTAAAGTTGATTCAGCTGCGGGATCGGGGGCACCACCAGTGCAAAGCTTGCTCAGGAATGGCAGCAGGCAGGTGTGAGTGCATCTGCGCGCACAGTGAGGCAAATACTTTTGGAGGATGGCCTGGTGTCAAGAAGGGCAGCGAGGAAGCCATTTCTCTCCAGGAAAAACATCAGGGACAGACTGATATTCTGCAAAAGGTACAGGGATTGGACTGCTGAGGACTGGGGTAAAGTCATTTTCTCTGATGAATCCCCATTCCTATTGTTTGGGGCATCCGGAAAAAAGCTTGTCCGGAAGAAGACAAGGTGAGCGCTACCATCAGTCCTGTGTCATGCTAACAGGAAAGTATCCTGAGACCATTCATGTGTGGGGTTGCTTCTCAGCCAAGGGAGTGGGCTCACTCACAGTTTTGCCTAAGAACACAGCCATGAATAAAGAATGGTACCAACACATCCTCCGAGAGCAACTTCTCCCAACCATCCAAGAACAGTTTGGTGACGGACAATGCCTTTTCCAGCATGATGGAGCACCTTGCCATAAGGCAAAAGTGATAACTAAGTGGCTCGAGGAACAAAACATCGACATGGCCAGGAAACTCCCCAGACCTTAATCCCATTGAGAACTTGTGGTCGATCCTCAAGAGGCGGGTGGACAAACAAAACCCCACAAATTCGGACAAACTCCAAGCATTGATTATGCAAGAATAGGCTGCCATCAGTCAGGGTGTGGCCCAGAAGTTAATTGACAGCATGCCAGGGTGGATTGCAGGGGTCTTGAAAAAGAAGGGTCAACACTGCAAATATTAACTCTTTTTATAAACTTAATGTAATTGTCAATAAAAGCCTTTGACACTTATGGAATGCTTGTAATTATACTTCAGTATACCATAGTAACATCTGACAAAAATATCTAAAAACACTGAAGCAGCAAACTTTGTGAAGACCAATACCAATACTGATCCCAATGTTTTTCAGCTGGTCTGGGTCGAACAGGCACTCTGATAGGCTGCTACATGATGAAGCACTACCGCCTGACTGCGGCTGAGGCCATCGCCTGGATGCGTATCTGCCGGCCCGGATCGGTCATCGGACCACAACAAAACTTTGTGGAAGAGTATGTGTCTGATTTATCTAGATTCAATCCATTGTTGTGAAGGATATTGCTGTATAGATCAGTGGTCACCAGCTCTAGTCCTGGAGAGCCACAGGCAGACTTTTGTTCCAACCCAGCACTAACGCACCCAATTCAACTCAGGTTTTTCAGTTCTGGGAGCTCTTGGATTGAGTTGAGTATCAATTGTTGATCAGTATCAAAGATGTTTGTAGGGAGATGTACAACTTGAATGCTGTTTTCCTATTATGCCGCAGTAATCAGAGCCGCCTGTGGTCGGAGGGCGACGTGTTCCGGGAGAAAATAAATGAGCAGGAAAACGGCAAGCTGGCTGTCACCAGGATCCTGTCGGGGGTTGATGACATCACCCTCAACGGCAGCAACAAGAACAGGACGTCCGAGAAAGAACTGGTGAGAGTTTTGGAAATCCTGTCTGGTTACTTTGATGTGAAGAAATTGAATAAACCTTAATGAAAAGAAAGGAGGGAATAGTGAGCAAATGGATTCCTCTGTCTGTGTACCTCTTACCATTTCTCTTTCATCTCCCTCAGTATAATGACGATGAGGAGATGAATGGCGTCACGCAGGGTGATAAACTGCGAGCCCTGAAAAGCAAGAGACAGGCCAGAGCATCCACAGGCTCCCAATCGTAAGTATCCCATCTACCTTCAACTCCCATCATGCATCACACTGACTTGTTTCAGGATACTGAAATAAGTGCACCCCCCCTCCTCTCCCAATTCCCTGCATTTGGTTGAGCTATCAAATTAATTAAATAGGTTTATTTAGTGCTCAAAGCTCATAAAATTGTAATGGGGGGGTGGTAGGAACAGGCTGTGTAGTCATGTTATCCAAGTCATTCATTGTATTGATGTTAAGAGAAAGTTGAGGTTTCATTAGGATTATAACTTGAGATCATTTGGGATTGTAGTTTCTATTTTTCATGTCATTTCATGCTCCCCCATTCATTCTTGGGAGGCAAGGATTTGATTTTAGCCTAATGATAGTTGGCCCATTTATAGGTATATTTGCTATGGGTTGTTATACAGGTTTTGGGTTTATATAACAGTCCGCTTGTTGTTCTGTTGGTGCCGTGTATTGGGTCTTGTAGTCGTCATGGTTTATTTTCCATTGTCTGCCTCAAAACCATACAATAGCTGCAACTTATGATTCTAACACTGATTGACTGTTGTTGATGATGAGAACATTGGCTATGTAGAATGACTGAAAGTAGTGTCTTATAAGCCCTTATGGGCTGGGCACACTGCACTATTTTAATGAGCGCCAGATTTACTATTTTAATGGGCACCATGTTGGTACTTCCACTCAGAATCCAAATAAGAATGCTATGGTTGTGGAACATTTGGTGCCAACATGGAGGACAGTTTGTAGACCTCTGTGAACACCTATGGCTATGGGTTTTGTTATCCCGTGGCAGGCAGGCGGTAGTATACTGCTGGAGCCTCTTAGGCACCGTGTGGCCAGAGTGCTGTCTGCCTTTCAAAATGTAGCAGAGAGAGCGAGACAGAGAGGGGGAAATACAGAGAAAAAAACAGAGAGAGGAAGTGAGGTTTTGTATCATGGAGGTAAGTGCATGTCACTTCTTGTCTGACTAGCTTCCTCGTCCTGTATACATGGTTGCCATGCCAATGGATGTATGGCTTTTGGGTGACTGCGGTACGATAAGGTATCCAGTGGATGGATAATGTGATGAATGATTTTGGTCACCTGCTCTGGCACGTGCTGCTTTGATATGCACAGGCTAGCAAGGGTGAGAACTGGGAATCTCCAGTAGACGGGATTCCGAGGACTTCTCATACTATTGATTGAGACAGCTGCTCAACAGAATGTGGTTTCTCCATCATCATGGATACAGCAATATGCTCTGAGATTTGCTGTTCATGGCAGCCCAAACCTTGCCCTCCTATTATTAAACTCCAGCATAATCTAGCTACCATTTAGTTTTTCTCTGTGAAAGGGATAATGCAACATTGACTGTGGGCACGTGTGATCTATTTTTACCTCCTATGCATGACTAAAAGCATGATTTAACCTTTGAACATGCATGGTCTCTGTATTGTACCTAATATGTTGTAAGTGTTGGGCCCGGTTGAATGTAAAATGCCTGTTCTTTTTCCATTGTGTTAGTGACTGGGTCAGTGCCTGCCTATTGTCCGAGCCTTGCTTCTTCCTGCCAAAAAATCCTCTTCTCTCTACTGAACCACACCCACATTTATCTTGTAAGAATCCCTCATTGACTCGTCGTAGAAAGGGTCCAATCACCATAGGCCACTTTCATCTGCCTATTGTATTCATGTCTTTGAAATGATATTGCTCATTATTTTCATGAAAGTCTCCATTTCTTTCCACCAGTATCGTCCACAGGCACAGTTAGACTCAGATTATGTTCTACTAAGCTACTAGGGCGGCAGGTAGCTTAGTGCTTAAGAGCGTTGTGCCAGTAACCGAAAGGTCGCTGGTTCTAATCCCCGAGCCGACTAGGTGAAAAATCTGTCGATGTGCCCTTGAGCAAGGCACTTAACCCTAATTGCTCCTGTAAGTCGCTCTGGATAAGAGCGTCTGCTAAATGACTAAACTGTAGATTCCAGAATGTATCCTACTCATGATTGTGAAATGCCCTTGGTGTTCACTGTGGGAACAGTCCTCGTGACAACATTTGGCTTCTGGACGAACAGAGGTGTATAAGCCCAGTTATCTTTAGGTGATGTATTTACACAGTAAAACACACATTGTGTGAAGCTTTTCTTCAGTTTTCTAGGCCTATGGAGGGGCCTTTGTTCTTGCACCATGTCGTTGATTGCCTTCTCCATTGAAGTCAGTCTTTTAGAGGAAACTGGAAGCAAGCTTTGATGTTTCCTTAAATGTTGAACCATTCTTAGGCCTATAACTGCGCAAACGCAGAAGATGGTAGACTCTGAAAGGCGCCACTAGACCACCATTTGGGAAACAGTTTTAGCATGCTGTGGAAAACAAGTTGTGTAAAATCAATGCAAGAACTTGGAAGGAGGTGAGACTTGAATTAGTGAAAACCTAGCAGGTACCTTTTCTGCTATGGTGAGAAGGCTTTATTTAGTCTGGTTCTGCTAGTGGATTTGTAGCCTGGAAGCCTAACTGTTTGAGCATTTAATAATGCCACTTTGCTGCCTTGTCAATCAAGATAACAACCAGTTGGCTGAAGTGGAAAGGGTCTGGCACCCAGGCTAGTGGATGTGTAGGACTCAGGACGGGGTGTTGCTGTTGGCTAAGCCTGACCCAGTTCCAGTGGAAAAAAGAATGTGAGATTCTCTGGATGTCTCTCTGTGCGTCCTTTCTGTCATGTTTTTGTTTCTGTTCTGTTTGTTGGATGTTTTCCCCCTCCTCCTTTAGATGGTTGGTAGCCATGCTGCTCTCGTCCCTGTGTAGCCTTGCCCTGTGGTGGATTGTGTATGGCTTCCCTTCTTCCATCCTGCATTTCTGTATAGACGGGTTAGGATTTCACTGAGCTCTCCTGCCCGCCCGTCCCCCAAACTCTTCCCCCTTCCGGAATCTAACTGAGAATGCTGTAAGTGTGCCCCCTCACCTTAATAACCCCCTCAACAAGAGTTTATTTGCTGGGGCCCCTCCTCCTGCCTCCATCCTCACCTTTCTTTAGACTTCTAAAGCTCCTTCAGAGTTCTAATAAAGTTTTGTCACACCCTGGCTGCAACTGACTTTATTTTATATTTGACTGACTTTATTTTAAAAAATTGCAAACGAGGAGAAGTAGGGATCACGTTTCTATGATGTGTTACTTAGGCCTTTGTGTCAGTCTTGGAGAGTTTTGGAAATGCCTTTTTTCCTTTTTAACTTAAAACACTGTAAGTAATAACCACTTCCTGTTTTTACATTTCACTCCATGAATCTCTGTTTTGGAATAATCTTACCAGTAGCTGCATATCAGCAATGCCAATGCAAATCACTCCCACCCAAACTGAATAGTGCGCTTCAAGGAATCGATGAAAGCAGATATTGATCAAATTCCTAATTAAGTGCTACAAAGACATCAACCAGCTTATATTTGACCTCTGGCAAGCCTCCAGCACCTGAATAACAAACAAAGTGGTTACATAGCCTCACATTCAGCTTTGCATCAAACTCGGTGTCAGCTAGTTCCTCTGAGCCATGAGTAAATGAATGATCAACATCTTAGAATGTTCTGGATGATTCTGCGGCTGCTTGCTCTCTCTCTCTCTCACTCAGTCTCTGCACCTCCAAGCTATGTGGTCTCAATCTCCTCCTGTCTTTCTCCCTCCCTTGCTGTTGATATTGAAATATGGTGTGTGTTTGTGTGTTTTACAGACAAGAAGAAAAAAATATCCACAGCAGGTCATCGCGGTCTTTAAGGTACTTAAACGCTTCCTGAATGTGTCTCTCTCACACACACTCTCTACCTCTTTGTACACACCCGTTGAGAATAAGCATTAAACTAATGGAGAAAACTCACTAGACCGATTGTCCAGCTGCACAGTATGGGGCCGTTGGTTCACTTGCTGTCGCCGTTGGCAACTGAAGGCCGTCATGTTCGCCCGTTTCTACGTGTAGCATTGGTTTGCAAATTACGGCCGGCACTCTGTTCAGAGGGGCTAAGTACTCTCGGCCGGCAGACGCTTGACAATCCTACCAGTCTGTCCGTTCTCTAAGTGTGTGATCTCTCTCTGCTCCAGGATTCTCCTTCAGTCCAGTGGGCAGAGCTGTAAGGCTGTGTTGAACCCCTCCCATCTCCCTGATGCCTCCGAGAACAGGAAGAGAACCAGAACCTCACTGCCTGCCAATAGTGTGGGGGGCAGGTTAGTGTCAAAGTCTCCAATAAGCCGTGCTATTGAATTCTAACTAGTACTTTCATCGACAGCAGTGCAATATTAATGTGAAAGTCTGTATAAGGTGTGTGTAACTGATAGATTAATTTGTATGTTTATTGTAATGACTAAGGATTCCACCCCAATACTGTATAAATGTGTAAACTGTGTTAGAGTTATAAAACAATAAACCCACTAACAGGGAAGAGGGGTAGAAACTGCTGAGACAAACAGTCCAGGGGAAAGGAGAACTAGAAACTGTCAAACTTAAACATTCTATACTGTGGAAAGTCACAGGCCGCTTAAAGGTGGGCGGAGCAAGTTCCTTTGTGTGAACGCATATAAAAAGGCTGTGTATGTTTTTAGCGGAAGATCTCTCATGAATAAAAAGACTGACCTATTGCAGAACAGGACTTTGTTTAATTCATTATTAAACCAGAGCCTTACACCCTCTGGGAATTATTCAAAGCTTGAGTGATAGTTGAGTTCAACCATTGAGATAACAAAATTCTCGTGACAGTAACTCAAGTTAGGATTTGTCAGAGGTAATGCTGATCTAGTTTGCTCTATTTCTCATATTTGTTAGCTGAATATTCTGTCAAATGTTTGAAGGTTATATTTACGCAGTCATACAGAAAAGAGTTGACACAAGTGTGTGAAGTAAACTGGACAGAATTAGCCATAGCCATACATGGTTTATGATGACTCGATTAACCCCTTCCCTCCTCTGCCACCTCCCTGTGCCACTCCAGACTAGCCAGGTCTCTAGACAGCATGCATGTAGTGGCCAGTGACAGAGAGCCAGTGTGCTGTGAGCCCAGTGGCTGCCATAGAGACACAGTCAACGCAGGCAGCCCAGTCAGCACAGGCAACCTGCCCAACCTAAACATGCTGCAGGCCCCTCAGAAGGCAAGCCCCTCCTCAACCCCTTTCTCTGGGCTCAACCTCAATCTCGCCTACTCTGTGGGTCCCCCACACACCAAGGGTCTGCTTAACTTTGCATTTCATATGAGCAAACATCTTCTATATCTGTTTGTGCTCTAGGCTTCCAACACTTTCAAGCTCCCTTCAACACTCAGGCTCAAACACTTGAACACTCTCTCCAGCTCTTTACACTCCCTATGGCTTCTTGCGTGTCCTATTGGAATGGATGATTCAGGAGTATGACTGGCTATAGCTTCTCTGGACTTTACTGCTCACACTGTGACTCCTTGCTTTCAGACCCCGACAACCTTCTGTTGGTTGTTGGTGATTCTGCTGACATAAATCATTGGGGAATCAATCATATAACACTTTCCTTTTTCTTTCACCCCTTTTTTCCTTTTTTAATTTCACTCCTAACAGACGCACTGTGTCCAGAGGACGGAAAACTCGATGCTCTTTACAATCAATGCGCTTAACGAGACTATGGTATCTATTTCCCTTTTCTATCCCATTTGTATGGCTCATTGCTCTGTTCTATGCTGCTGTTGTGTCTCTAGACAACCCCTACTCTTAATTGCCCACATATCTATAAGTCCTTTATAAGATTAAAATAGACAGACTGCATACATAGTAAAGTCTTGTATATTGTGTTTTTGTAACCCCTCTTTAGGGTCTTTTAATGAATAGAAGACATTGTAGTATTGTTGAGAATTTGTAGTGTATTATCTGCATGTCCCATTTCTCTCCGCCTGGATGTAATTGTGTGCTTTTTGTCCCTTCAGTCACTCCATACCAAAAGCTAGAGCTCCTCTACTGCGCTGAGCCTGGCTTTCCGGAGTTCTACAGGAGTCCAGTCTACCTACAGCTCCTGCAAATTGAGATTTTTTTTTTGTTTCTTAAGAGAGATTGGGTTTATTTTGCTTGAACCAGTCAAGTCAATATTTGTTAAAGTGATGATGTTGGATGAGGAAATTATGCATCTGATTGTGAACGGGAAGAATGAGTTATCAGATACAATTAAGATGTAAACCATGTTTGGTTAGTTTGGAATTAATTCGCCAACTCTCTTTATCAAAGGCACTACTTTTGTTATATATTTCACTGTTTATATCATGGAACCAACTTTTAAAAGGTTGTATGCTTCTTAAAATTACACCATATTCTCTGTACACTAGTCCTGGCCATAAGTAGTGGGAATAGAGTGCCACTTCAGATGTACATATTCGTTGCCTGCTTGTTTACAAACTAGTAGAAGGTTGCCATAGGAATCCAGACTGATCCTGAACCGTCAGACTAATGTCAATCTGCTTGTTAGTGAAGGTACTCCAGAGCTTGGCACCGTCCACTTTTTAAAACCTTTGGATGATATGGATCAGGTCATGTCCAGTTGTTTGGAAGTTGAGGTGTTTTGTAGATAAAATAATTTGTGAAAAGCCCAGCTCAAATCGGCCCACTTGAACATGCACAATGTCTACTTTAAGGGGTATGCTGTTTTGGGAGCATCTTTCAGAATGTTAGACAAAAATGTAATGCACAGAAGTAATACAATGCCCGCCTCTTTTCAATAATAGATGGTTTGTCCACGCTGTAAATTCTAATTTCACTTGTGTTTCACTTGGCTCTATTCAACTCGTGTCGCAGAAGTTCAGCGTTCCAGCATGATTGAAATTGAATGGCAATGTTCCCGCGTTAGCACGGTAAACGCTGCATATGTCCTTTCAATCGGAAATTACCTTTACATTTCTATCGCGCAATCTGTAACGCTTCAGCGATACGGATTGAATAGCACCCTTAATATGCCCCAGCTTTCTTTCATTCTCCAGTGATGCTTCTAGTCGGTTGTCTTTTTTGTTGAGCTGCTGTAATTAAACTGTAAATAAGTCAACATTTGATATACTGAAAAATTAATTTGTACTTTGTAAATATTTTTGTACTTGTTATGATGAACCATACTATCAATTGAAATCAGTCTTACATACAAAAGGGGCCTCATCTCATTCATGATTATCATGCATTATATATCTGCTCGGAGCACATTAAATATACCCACTTTTTTAAATAAAATACCGCCAATTATACTCACCATTGTCTTTGATCATTTTTGGCAACATCCTGCTCATGTGCTACATAGGAACCAAATGAATTTTCAATTCATGGACAGCCCTCGCAAGCACCATTCACTACTCATGACTTTCAAGCTTTGTTCAGTGCCTTGCAAAAGTATTCATCCCCCTTGGCATTTTTCCTATTTTGTTGCATTACAACCTGGAATTTAAATTGATTTTTATTTGGATTTAATGTAATGGACATACACAAAATAGTCCAAATTGGTGAAGTGAAATGAAAAAAATTACTTCTTTCAAAAAATAAAAAATAACGGAAAAGTGGTGCGTCAAATGTATTCACCCCCTTTGCTATGAAGCCCCTAAATAAGATCTGGTGCAACCAATTACCTTCAGAAGTCAAATAATTAGTTAAATAATGTCCACCTTTGTGCAATCTAAGTGTCACATGATCTCAGTGTATATATACACCTGTTCTGAAAGGCCCCAGAGTCTGCAACACCACTAAGCAAGGGGCACCACCAAGCAAGCGGCACCATGAAGACCAAGGCGCTCTCCAAACAGGTCAGGGACAAAGTTGTGGAGAAGTACAGATCAGGGTTGGGTAATAAAAAAATATCTGAAACTTTGAACATCCCACAGAGCACCATTAAATCAATTATGTTAAAAAAAAGAGAGGGCCGCCCACCAAAACTCATGGACCAGGCAAGGAGGGCATTAATCAGAGAGGCAACAAAGAGACCAAAGATAACCCTGAAGGAGCTGCAAAGCTCCACAGCGGAAATTGGAGTATCTGTCCATAGCACCACTTTAAGCCGTACACTCCACAGAGCTGGGCTTTACGGAAGAGTGGCCAGAAAAAAGCCATTGCTTAAAGAAAAAAATAAGCAAACACGTTTGGTGTTCGCCAAAAGGCATGTCCGAGACTCCCCAAACATATGGAAGAAGGTACTCTGGTCAGATGAGACTAAAACGGAGCTTTTTGGCCATCAAGGAAAACGCTATGTCTGGCGCAAACCCATCACCCCGAGAACACCATCCCCACAGTGAAGCATGGTGGTGGCAGCATCATGCTGTGGGGATGCTTTTCATCGGCAGGGACTGGGAAACTGGTCATAATTGAAGGAATTATGGATGGCGCTAAATACAGGGAAATTCTTAAGGGAAACCGGTTTCAGTCTTCCAGAGATTTGAGACTGGGACGGAGGTTCACTTTCCAGCAGGACACCGACGGAACCAGCAGGACACCAGCGGAACCCATCCAACTTCAAGGAGCTGGAGCAGTTTTGCCTTGAAGAATGGGCAAAAATCCCAGTGGCTAGATGTGCCAAGCTTATAGAGACATACCCCAAGAGACTTGCAGCTGTAATTGCTTCCAAAAGGTGGCTCTACAAAGTATTGACTTTAGAGGGGTGAATAGTTATGCACGCTCAAGTTCTGTTTTTTTGTCTTATTTCTTGTTTGTTTCACAATAAAAAATATTTTGCATTTTCAAAGTGGTAGGCATGTTGTGTAAATCAAATGATACAAACCCCCCCCAAAAAAATCTATTTTAATTCCATATTGTAAGGCAATAAAATAGGAAAAATGCCAAGGGGGGTGAATATTTTGCAAGCCACTGTACTTTTAATCTTGTACACTTTGTGCTACATTAGAGCCACTGAGAACAGGATCGTGATAGTGATTGATTACCACAGGATAGTAAATGATTCATGTTCATAGTGTGTGCTGTGGTGAATTATCTGAATATCGAGAGTCTGCAGCTGAATATCTATGAACTCACCACTGGGGGACATATAATGTAGAACACCCCTAACTGTAAGTAGATTAAGTGTGTAAAGGACAAGAGACCAACACAGACATCATTGGTGTGCAGTAGATCACCTGCTGGGTGTCGTCGAACGGTGGCAATTCAACATGTAGAATCAGAAAATTACTGCCAATATTCTGAGGCTGCGCACCCACTGTGCAAGGCCGGTGTTAGTGTTGGTCTATTGTGTCAAAGTAAGCCATCTTCAACAGTACACTTATTGTCACAGGACTTATTGAACATTGCCTTCACAGTGCTTCCATCGGAACACAAGGCAGGAGGAGAAATAACACCCACATGTGATAGAATAGCAACAACAAAAAAACTTTACTTAAATAAGAGGACAACCCATTTCACCAGGAGCCAAATGTAAACAAAAGGAAATCCTTTGTAGTCTTGGTAATATAATTAATCTCCCCACAGCTAAGGCAGGGCAGTCCTCAGGGTGGTCTGGGTTTGGGACTAGGACATAAGCCTGGAGAGATGCACAACAGGTCATATGAACATGAGTGGTGTTAGGGGATAGGATTAGAATACATATACAGTACTTTTCATGCTCCTGGAAAGAAGTTTCTTCACCTCACAAATGGTCAGATTTTATATGGTTCTCTTATTGTCTAAAAATAATTTGTCCGTTTTTTTACCAGGAAATGTTTAAAAACCGTTGCCAGCGGTGTTCACTTAATAGAACTGCTCTGCTCTGTATAAAACTAATATAAAAAGCCTCTTCCCTTATGTAGTTGGTTTCCAGCATCTTTTCTAAAGGAGAGGATACCTATCTTCTCTGCTCTCTCAGGGCGACTAGTCGTCCCCCCTTTCACCCCCCTGCCTCGGTCCCTCCCCCCTTTCTGGGGCGCTGAAGGCTGCCAAAGTTGAACTCCAGACGGGAAGTGATATCATTGGCAGACCTGCGCAGACTGGAGAAGTGGCTGTCCTCTTCCTCCACAGACTCCGCCTTTGTGTTCTAATGGAAGAAATGCCAAATATGAGCAACAATAGAAACACAATTTAAACACAAATAATTGCCAAATTATGTCCAGCTTACGGAGGTTAAACTCCGCCTTGTGGGGACATTTCACACGTCCCCATGAGGACAAAGACTATTTTAAGCTTAGGGGTTAGGTTTAGGGTTAGTGTTACAATTAGGGTTAGGGTTAGAATTAAGGTTAGGGTAAGGATAAGGGGTTAGTGGTTAGGGTTAAGGTTAGGGTTATGGTAAAGGTTAGGTTTAGGGAAAATTTGATTTTAAATATAAATTAATTGTAGGTCCCCATGAGGATACAAGAACATAATGTGTGTGTGTGTGTGGTTTGGTTTTGCTATCCCTGTGGGGACCAAAAGTCCTCACAAGGATAGTAAAACAAAGAAAAGTGGAGACATTTCGCCGGTCCCCACAAGGAAAAAGGCTATTTAAGGCTTATGGGTTAGGTTTAGGGTTAGGCTTACAATTAGGGTTAGAATTAAGGTTAGAAGTTAGGTTTAGGGTTAGGGTTAGGGTTTGGGGTTAAGGTTAGGTTTAGGGAAAATAAGATTTTGAATGGGATGAAATGTTTTGGTACCAACAAGGATAGTAAAACAAACGTGTGTGTGTTTGTGGTGTGTATTGACTCTTCCATCTCCACTGGCTGTTGGCCGCCCTCAGGTGGGATTCCTCCTGCATCAGGAGTCACGTCCATCCCTACATGCACAACTTCATTTTTATGCTGATGATACTGTTATTTACTGTTGTGCCTCATCTCTTACAAAAGCTTTCCAGAACTTGCAAACTGCTTTTTATACTGTTCAACATACCTTGTGTCAATTGAAGCTTATCCTCAACACTGACAAAACTAAACTAATGGTGTTTTCTAATGCAAGAAATAGACCTCTGAACCTTTCACCTGTTATTACCTGTCAGGGCAAGGAGATTGAGGTTGTAACCTCATATAAATATCTTGGAATTCTAATTGATGACGGCCTCTCTTTTAAATTGCATATTCAACAACTTACAAAAAAATTGAAGCTGAAATTGGGATTTTATTTTAGGAATAAGGCCTGTTTTTCTTTTGAAGCCAGAAGGAGGCTAGTATCAGCTACATTTATGCCTTTACTAGATTATGGGGATATTTTATATATGAATGCTTCCGCTCAGTGTTTGAGATCAATTGACACTCTTTATCATGGTACTTTGAGATTTATTTTAAACTGCAAAACCCTTACGCACCACTGTACTTTGTATACCAGGGTTGGCTGGCCTTCTCTAGTCACTCGTAGGCTCAGTCACTGGTATACTTTTATTTACAAAGCCATTTTGGGTTTACTACCTTTTTATTTGGGCATTTTTATTGTTCAGAAATGTGGTGGGTACTCTCTTCGTTCACTGGACTTTATCCTGCTAACTGTTCCAAATGTCAGAACTGAATTTGGTAAAAGGTCTTTTATGTACTCTGCGCCATCGTCTTGGAACACCTTACAAAATAATTTTAAACTGGAAGAACTTGTCCCGATTGGTGTTTTTAAATCTCTGATGAAGGATTTTGAGGCTGATTCCCTGACCTGTCAATGTTTTTAATTTGCTGTTTTTGATATTGTTATACTCTTGTGAATTCATGAATGTTTTTTTACTAGATTACTTGTAGTTTTTCATGTTGTCTGTCTGTAATTTTTTGTAATGACTTGGTGCTGCCTATCTTGGCCAGGACGCTCTTGAAAAAGAGATTTTAAATCTCAATGAGCCCTTCCTGGTTAAATAAAGGTTAAATAAATAAATAAAATAAATACATCAAAACAGAGGAGACCGTAACCATGATAAATCATCCAAAATCATCTAAAACTTATATTTACTATTGTAAATTATCTCCATGTGGTACTAAACTCACCCCATGGTCTTGAACAGAACCCCAGTTCCAGGGCCCACAGCCTCCTCTCTTCTCCTCTAAAGGACAATTTACCATGTGGTAAACAATCAGGACACATGACTTGTACACAAAGTGAACACATCTCATTTGCAAGCTAAACAAGCACCCATGTTCCACTGTGGTGTTCATATTATCTCTTGCACCTCAGGTTGAAGCTACCGGTAGTATCCATGTTTTTGTAGCCTCCTCCTCTTCCCCCTCTGCCCTCTCCTGTCCCCAATCGGACTCGGCCGTCAAGAGTCTGCATATAAGGCTGGCCTGGGGAAAACATCAGTGGGGGTAGACAGTTAATATATGTCCTACTGATGGCCATATGATTTTAAAAAAATACAAATCCAAGGTAATTATGAAATTAAAGGTTTGTCGTGAGCATGACAGGCTGTGTCTGTGGGTGTTTGAGTGAGAAAGAAACGGAGGAGAACCAACCAGTAAAAGCACAGAACCAGAACCAACCATTGTATTCATGTGATATTTGAGTGACTCAAACATAACAACAAAATCTATGGGTTAATAAACCTAGCTAAAAAACGTTAGCTGACATGGGCTAGTTGATCTGGACATTTCTGACAAGTTATAAATAGCTCTTTAAGGTATGCAATGACTACATGACAAGAGGAAAATGTATGATGCACTACCCAATAAAACAATTGCACCCTGTGCATTCTACTATTACAACTTTCAAGAGTAAATTGAAAGTTGGACTGAGTTCCAAATGTATTATTATTATTATTATTTTATTTTAAAAAATTGGTGGGGGGGGGGCATAGTATGCTTAGCCTAGCCTACATATGCTATGGAGGCTACACTTGCACTGCTGAAGACCTACTATAGTGTCATATTCAAGAGGAAATTAGAACAGCACGTGGAACAGATGATTGTTATATTTACACAAAGGAACTATTGGTGCAGTGGACTACTTTTGTGAGAGAAAAAAACATTTGGGGTGCTGCAGTAACATTTTCTCTACACTGAAAATATACTTTAAACCTACATTTTTCTCTTAGCTGTCAAGAGGGGTGCCACTAAAAAAAGGTGACCCCTTGGCGGGGGGCTCCCCAGCCAAATCTCACTCTCGCTAGAGCCGGCCCTGGAAAGAGGCAAATTAGAAAGCACTGACACAATCTCACCTGTTTCAGAAAGAGTTGCTATTAAAATATTTACCATACAACCTCCTTTCACAATTTATGCTTACATTTTGCTCCTATTTCATCACAAAAAAAACATGATATGCATGGGATCCGATGTGAGGAGGCACACCAACCAGAAGGGGGGAAAGGAGGCCACATGCACACATGCAAGCACACGCACTGCCTGTTGAACTTTATTTCCTTTACACATGTAGGCCTACATGTCCCCAAATATCACATAAGAGCCATGTACACATGCACCCAGGGTAAGGTAATGAAGCTGCTTTCATTATATATTTTTTAAATGTTACAATGCCAGTCTTACATTGGACAAACAGTCCTCTGATAAACAACAGGTTAATTTAATTGAATATCCCCAGTGTAATAATATAATAATAACTGTGTAGTGTAGGACTAGCATACTAGGCATTGGTTAAATGACTGACTGCAACCTTTTTTTCAGTTTCGTTTCCTCTCTGGTGGCCTGATTAGGCCTATGTAACCTTGGCGCCTTTGACTCACCCTTTCCCTTTAAATCGTTCCAAAAATGTAATAATATAAACATAGGCTGCCTTATGCGCGGGAGAGGCTTCTGATCGGCAGCGGTCCAATCCCAGTCCACTGTAAAATTAACCGCCCTTCATTGCCATTGGTTGAAGCATCTCAGTGCGTTATGCACATAGGTTCAATCTGCTGTCAATCTGTAAAGGCGCGCTCTAGAATGTTTAAAACTTTCATTGGATAAAAAGTATCAACCAATGAGCGTACTTCGAAAGATCCGATGATGACCATTGGTTACTGTGTTGCTCTCGTTCGGATTTACCTCATGCTTTGACCCTTGTAATAGGTTATTTCCCATGCATGTGGTAAAAGGATTTAATTTCCCTTCAACTGATTTGTCAAAAGAACCGCCCAGGCGCGATTTGCAACGCGGGAAAGACTTCCAGAAGTAGGAGCTGTATCCACTTTGACCGTGTGAACATCGGACGCTCCATTTTTGCAAATTAATGAATATTTGTACAATTTTTAATAAGGAATTGTGGCGCGGTTTTCTTCGTCTCTGGAAATGAATAATATTTTCACTCCTGATTGAGTAGCTGAATTTGGTGGGACACTTTCAGTCTCGTAGCTGCCTAACCCAACTTCTGTTAGAAGGCTATTTTGCTAACGTTAAACTACTTGATTAAAAGCGTTTAGCCTATCTTTAGATGACGAAGTGATTCCTGAGCACAATTGTGATATAATTTTAGATTTAATCAGCTTTTAACAAATTCGTCTTTCATCTGAACGATGGCGGAGAACAAGCACCCTCAAGTAATTTTTTGCAACGACTCCCCAAAGAGGGTCCTGGTGTCTGTGATCAAGACCACCCCGATCAAGCCCAGGAAGAGTGAGTCTCTGATGCCGACCAGCCCTGGATTCAGCGACTTCATGGTGTACCCGTGGAGGTGGGGGGAGAACGCCCATAATGTGAGCCTGAGCCCTGGCTCGGTGAACGGGGCTGCCTCCCCTACCGGGACCAACACCGCCAGCGAGGCGGACCTGGCTGTCTCCTCTGACCAGATGAAGGTAGGATAAGTTGGAGGTTGTTGTTCATGTTGTTTACCCTAATAGCATTGTGTTGTGTTGAAGTTGAAATCATATCTAGGAGACTAGGCTATGATAGTTTTACTGCCTAGAAAGTAGCCTATACATATAGCCGACTTAGACCTTGCATTAATTATGTGTCTGTTAGTACACCGTAATAACTGATGAGCATTTGCATGTAGCTTTCAGTTGTTTGTTGTATTAAATCATTTTGCAATGAATGATAGGTTACATTGTTTCTACTTTACAATAGTGATGATCATGTTATGTTCATCGAAAAGGCCAGATACGAATTTACTTTAGGCTACACTGAATCATTGAATGGTGCAATCTAGAGATGTAATCTAAATAGCTGTCCTTCGTTTTTTTAATGAAACGGCAACTAGGAAAGGTGTATTTAAAAAAACGCCCGCGCTCACGATGTGACGTGATGGATTTTAAAACCCAGTCACTTCCAACTGTAACAGCTGTCATACGTAATGTCGCCTCGCGCGGCAAATTTTTTTACCGGATGTGCATGGAATGAATGAATACATGCACCTTGCTACAATGTCTAACTGCATGTGGCCCTGGCAACATTCATTTGTACCAAACAAACAAAAATCCCTGTTTGACAATGATAATCAAGTTGATTTATATACTGTATGGCAGCAATTATTTTAAGTTGGAATTAGACATTGAGGGAACTTTTGCTTTGTATGAAGCCTTTCATAAAGCATCAGTATAAAATGAAATAACAACAAGTTACTGTTTTAGTAAAACAAACATTGTTATGGAATAATGCTGCATTCCAAACTGAAAGTACGATGTTGTAAGCCTACATTAAGTATTCAGAAAGTACAGAAAGATGCATGTATTAATTGAAACTGTAGTTAACTTTGTGTCTTCTTTGTTTTCAGGACGGTACTCGGCGTGGCCGCCCGCGTGCTGACACTGTCCGTGAGTTGATCAATGAGGGGGAGAGCTCCTCCAGCCGCATCCGCTGCAACATCTGTAACCGTGTGTTCCCCAGAGAGAAGTCCCTACAGGCCCATAAGAGAACACACACAGGTGAGAGCAGAGCACGGGTGGCCCTGACACATGGACACCCAACCTACCAGGACACTATGCTCTTCCCTGTGTTACAACCTGCATTAGGGTGAACACAAAGACTCCAGCCACCCCAAGTCATAGACTGTTCCTTTGGCTACCGCACGGCAAGCGGTACCGATGCACCAAGTCTGGAACCAACAGGACCCTGAACAGCTTCTATCCCCAAGCCATAAGACTGCTAAGTAGTTAGTTAAATAGTTAAACAAATAGCTACCCGGACTATATGCATTGACCCTTTTTGCACTAACTGTTTTGACCCATCACATATGCTGCTGCTACTGTCTATTATCTATCCTGTTGCCTAGTCACTTTATCCCTACCTATATGTACATATCAACTACCTCGTACCCCTGCACATCGATTCGGTACTGGTACCCGTGTACAGTGGGGAAAGAAAGTATTTAGTCAGCCACCAATTGTGCAAGTTCTCCCACTTAAAAAGATGAGAGAGGCCTGTAATTTTCATCATAGGTACACGTCAACTATGACAGACAAATTGAGAAAGAACAATCCAGAAAATCACATTGTAGGATTTTTAATGAATTTATTAGCAAATTATGGTGGAAAATAAGTATTTGGTCACCTACAAACAAGCAAGATTTCTGGCTCTCAAAGACCTGTAACTTCTTCTTCAAGAGGCTCCTCTGTCCTCCACTCGTTACCTGTATTAATGGCACCTGTTTGAACTTGTTATCAGTATAAAAGACACCTGTCCACAACCTCAAACAGTCACACTCCAAACTCCACTATGGCCAAGACCAAAGAGCTGTCAAAGGACACCAGAAACAAAATTGTAGACCTGCACCAGGCTGGGAAGACTGAATCTGCAATAGGTAAGCAGCTTGGTTTGAAGAAATCAACTGTGGGAGCAATTATTAGGAAATGGAAGACATGCAAGACCACTGATAATCTCCCTTGATCTGGGGCTCCACGCAATATCTCACCCCGTGGGGTCAAAATGATCACAAGAACGGTGAGAAAAAATCCCAGAACCACACGGGGGGACCTAGTGAATGACCTGCAGAGAGCTGGGACCAAAGTAACAAAGCCTACCATCAGTAACACACTACGCCGCCAGGGACTCAAATCCTGCTGTGCCAGACGTGTCCCCCTGCTTAAGCCAGTACATGTCCAGGCCCGTCTGAAGTTTGCTAGAGTGCATTTGGATGTTCCAGAAGAGGATTGGGAGAATGTCATATGGTCAGATGAAACCAAAATAGAACGTTTTGGTAAAAACTCAACTCGTCGTGTTTGGAGGACAAAGAACACCATACCTACTGTGAAGCATGGGGGTGGAAACATCATGCTTTGGGGCTGTTTTTCTGCAAAGGGACCAGGTCGACTGATCCGTGTAAAGGAAAGAATGAATGGGGCCATGTATCGTGAGATTTTGAGTGAAAACCTCCTTCCATCAGCAAGGGCATTGAAGATGAAACGTGGCTGGGTCTTTCAGCATGACAATGATCCCAAACACACCGCCCGGGCAATGAAGGAGTGGCTTCGTAAGAAGCATTTCAAGGTCCTGGAATGGCCTAGCCAGTCTCCAGATCTCAACCCCATAGAAAATCTTTGGAGGGAGTTGAAAGTCTGTGTTGCCCAGCGACAGCCCCAAAACATCACTGCTCTAGAGGAGATCTGCATGGAGGAATGGGCCAAAATACCAGCAACAGTGTGTGAAAACCTTGTGAAGACTTACAGAAAACGTTTGACCTGTGTCATTGCCAACAAAGGGTATATAACAAAGTATTGAGAAACTTTTGTTATTGACCAAATACTTATTTTCCACCATAATTTGCAAATAAATTCTTTAAAAATCCTACAATGTGATTTTCTGGATTTTTTTTCCTCATTTTGTCTGTCATAGTTGACGTGTACCTATGATGAAAATTACAGGCCTCTCTCATCTTTTTAAGTGGGAGAACTTGCACAATTGGTGGCTGACTAAATACTTTTTTGCCCCACTGTATATAGCCAAGTTATCGTTACTCATTGTGTATTTATTCCTCGTGTTAATACTTTTATATTAATTCTAAACGTTTCTCTGCATTGTTGGGAAGGGCCCGTAAGTAAGCATTTCACTGTTAGTCTACATCTGTTGTTTACGAAGCTTGTGACTAATACAATCTGGTTTGATTTCAACTCCCTCTCTGTGTTCTCTCTCAGGGGAGAGGCCATACCCGTGTGACTACCCTGACTGTGGCAAGGCTTTTGTCCAGAGTGGCCAGCTAAAGACCCACCAGCGCCTGCACACTGGAGAGAAGCCCTTTGTCTGCTCTGAGAAAGGTGAGCATACAACTAGATCATCACTTTTGTCCCTTTACATAGGTGGTACCTTGAGACCTTTCATATAGATGGGGTGCAGAATCTACCAAATGGAAAATCATTGGCACTAACTCGGATGTTACTGTTATCTCCTCAGCCTGTGGCAGTCGCTTTACCCACGCTAACAGGCACTGCCCAAAGCACCCATATGCCCGTTTGAAAAGAGAGGACCCCAAAGAGGGACCAGGCAAGGCCCAGTCTGTGGACAATAAGGCTGTGGCAGAGTGGCTGGCAAAGTGAGTGGCTCTGTAGGGAGGGAGGGAGGACAGGCAGATCAGACGGATAGTAAAAAGAAGTAAACCAATCAAGCGATCTCACCCTATTCTGCACACCCCAATACTCACCAAATCCCCCCTTGTCTCTGTGTTGTGGCAGGTACTGGCAGACGCGTGAGCAGCGTGCCCCTGTGCCCACCAAGGGGAAACCCCAGGGCAAGGGCGGGGTGGAGGACCAGGAGCAGCAGGACCCCCGGGAGTTTCTCCAATCAGACGAGGAGGGAGAGGAGGAGCCAATGGAGGAAGAGAAGGGCAACGGGGGTGGCGCTACCAGACGGCGTCTCCAAGAGCAACGGGAGCGTCTTCATGGTGCCCTGGCGCTCATTGAGCTGGCTAATAACCTGTCTGCCTAAATCCCCGCCCACATCCCAGTCCTGAAACCCTCCCCAGTCAATCCTCTTCTGCTTCCCTACGCAGTATGCTTTGGATAGAAGTTTGCCTGTAGGGAAAAACATTTACGATAAGCTTACCCTCCCAAAATACTTAACCATTAATGGGGGGAAAACGCTAAGCTGACCTTAGATTAGTATTTGGAGGTAACTCCTTCTCCACGTGTAGTGTGGAGCAGGCACAAGCTTAAAGCACCTTATCCAGCTTCCAATGTTACCTAATTGGGCTGCTATGATTGTAGAATGTTTTACTCTCCTTTGGAGAGTAACTTTTAATGTGTTTTGTTTTGTTTGCACTTTGGTGGTAACGAGTTATTTGTTGTCTTTTACTTTGGAACTTAAGTATATTGTGTGCTTGTGTTTGTGTGCGTGTTCATATAATGGATGAATATGTGGATTTAGCTCAGATGAAGGAGTGGTACAGGGTGTGTTCAGACGTAGGATAACTTACACTACCGGTCAAAAGTTTTAGAACACCTACTCATTCAAGGGTTTTTCTTTATTTTTACTATTTTCTACATTGTAGAATAATAGTGAAGACATCAAAACTATGAAATAACACATATGGAATCATGTAGTAACCAAAAAAGTGTTTTATAAAATATATTTTATATTTAAGATTCTTCAAATTGCCACCGTTTGCATGACGGCTTTGTACAGTCTTGGCATTCTCTCAACCAACTTCACCTGGAATGCTTTTCCAACAGTCTTGAAGGAGTTCTCACATATGCTGAGCACTTGTTGGCTTCTTTTCCTTCACTCTGCGGTCCGACTCATCCCAAACCATCTCAATTGGTCAGGTCATCTGATGCAGCACTCCATCACTCTCCTTCTTGGTAAAATAGCCCTTACACAGCCTGGAGGTGTGTTCGGTCATTGTCCTGTTGAAAAACAAATGATAGTCCCACTAAGCCCAAACCAGATGGGATGGCGTATCGCTGCAGAATGCTGTGGTAGCCATGCTGGTTAAGTGTGCCTTGAATTCTAAATAGATCACAGACAGTGTCACCAGCAAAGCACCGTAACACCTCCTCCTCCATGCTTTACAGTGGGAAATACACATGCAGAGATAATCCGTTCACCCACACCACAAAGACACGGTAGACTCCAGACCAAAGGACGCATTTCCACCAGTCTAATGTCCATTGCTCGTGTTTCTTGGCCTAAGCAAGTCTCTTCTTCTTATTGGTGTGCTTTAGTAGTGGTTTCTTTGCAGCAATTCGACCATGAAGGCCTGATTCACGCAGTCTCCTCTGAACAGTTGATGTTGAGATGTGTCTGTTACTTGAACTCTGTGAAGCATTTATTTGGGCTGCAATTTCTGAGGCTGGTAACTCTACTGAAGTTATCCTCTGCAGCAGAGGTAACTCTGGGTCTTCCATTCCTGTAGTGGTCCTCATGAGAGCCAGTTTCATCATAGCGCTTGATGCTTTTTGCGACTACACTTGAAGAAACTTTCAAAGTTCTTGACATTTTCCGTATTGACTGACCTTCATGTCTTAAAGTAATGATGGACTGTCGTTTCTCTTTGCTTATTTGAGCTGTTCTTGCCATAATATGGACTTGGTCTTTTACCAAATAGGGCTATCTTCTGTATACCCCCCCCCTACCTTGTCACAACACAACTGATTGGCTCAAACGCATTAAGAAGGAAAGAAATTCCACAAATTAACTTTTAAGAAGGCAAGCCTGTTAATTGAAATGCATTCCAGGTGACTATCTCATTAAGCTGGTTGAAAGAATACCAAGAGTGTGCAAAGCTGTCATCAAGGCAAAGGGTGGCTATTTGAAGAATCTCAAATATAAAATATATTTTGATTTGTTTAACATTTTTTTGGTTACTGCATGTTTCCATGTGTTATTTCATAGATTTGATGTCTTCACTATTATTCTACAATGTAGAAAATAGTTTTAAAAAAAAACGTGAATGAGTAGGTGTTCTAAAACGTTTCACCGGTAGTGTAGGTGTATGTAAATACTGGAAAGTGGATTCCTTCCTCATTCTCTGATCTGGACTGACAGGATTGGTGAAAAAGCAATGTGGTGGAAGCCTATCGGGATTTTGCTTCCACCTGTCCAATTCTTTCAGATCAGTGCAGATGAGGGGAGGAAGTCACTGTAGAGACTATTGAGATGCAACCCATTGTTAGAAGAAGAGGTGGTCATTGCAAATCTAATCTAGAGTAGTAGCTAGACACAATCTTTCACAGGAATCCAAGCTCTGACATCTTCACCTATCAAACGAATCCTACCCAGACCTGTAGCTCTAACCCAGGGGAGGGACAACTCTGGTCCTGGAGAGCCGCAGAGTGAGCAGACTTAGTTCCATCTCAGCTCTTAACAAACCTGATCCAAATGGTCATCTTGTCATGGTCATTTAGACCACAATTAGTTGATCCAGGTGTGTTAGAGCTGGGCTGGAACAAAAGCATGTCCACGCTATGGCTGTGCAGGCCTGGCGTTGACCGTCCCTGCTCTAACCAAATCACATCGCCAGACAGAAGGAAGAGGAAGACATGCAGAGCCAGGATATGTAAATTCAGAAGGTTTGCCATCTTTTATATTAAAAGATGCTAGCTGATTGGAGATACGGACGGGGTAGCGCCATTGGTGGTGTACATACAAGTCTGCTCTGTACGTTTCATAGGTATTTATTTAATCATGTTTATTTGACCTTATTGATAACAACTATTTGCTATCACAAGCTTTCGCCGAGTACGGATATACTGAATAATTCCACTGAAGAATTATTGATCATGGCCTCCCTCAATGATTTAGTATCTATCCATGTCAACTAATAGCAATTAGAATGTCACGCCCCTTTGCAGCAGAACTTGTATCTATCTGCTATTAAGTTTTGCCTTCATGGATTAAGTTTGCAATGTAACGTTTCCACTTATCAGACCGGTCTAGAGGATGTAACGATTGCTTGGCATTGGCAAGGTTTTATTAGTTGTTAGCAACACTACATCTTTTAACATTGTGTAAAGCTTTTATGATAAATGGTCAATTGTTTTTAAATATATGTTTTGGTTGTTTGATTAGGTTTGTGCTTCTCGCAACACCCAGATCCTTTATTGTCCATATGTGATTAAATATGTTGTATCCCACTGGGCACAAACTGGTTTCCACAGCATTTCAACAAAAAAATGTAATGTTATGACGTTAAATCAATGTGGAAAACTGATTGGATTTACAAAAAGTCATCAACATAAAGGAATTTTGGTTTGCATTTTTGTCACCCAACTTTTAACCAATGACATGGTAAAAAAAAGTTTTCACATTGAATTCACTTTACTTTACAATTCAATCAAATGTAAATCAAAACTAGACGTTGAATGGACCACATTGTCCAGTGGGATAACATGTCCTATAAATCTTTTGATAGACTACAGGTTAAACTGGACGTCAGTTATTTTTTGATAATCAAAACACCAAATGATAATGTATTTATCTTGTTTTTCTAACTTTGTTTATTATTTGGTTTCAAAATGTTTCGGCAGTTAATATATTCCCCAACTTGTTTGTTAGAAAAAGAGACAAAAAATCTACTGCACACATGTTTAGATGATTGTGAAATTCACTTCTTCTCCCACTGTGTTAACAGACCATAGTCAGCATTGTGTGTTTTAGGCCTTGATAGGAAATGTTCTGACTTGCTCTGTAGAGATGACGTCGTTTGTTTTTAAAGCATAGTTTCTCTTTACAGGCAGTCCACACTGTTGGTACTTGTTGGTCTTCAATAAACACCATCATTGATCATGATCTAGGAGCCAGTTTCATTCCTTCAAGTTTATAGTTGGGTTAATTGATTGGTAAGAGCTGCATCACTAAACTGTAGTTTAGTTGTCATTGAACATACAGCTCTGTACACTACACTACCGTATGTCTTTCAGTCACACACATTGGTTTCAAGAGGTGGTTAGTAACCACTAGTGGCCATTGCTATTTACATGTGTAATAATGCATATAGTATTGCTATTTACATCTGTAATAACATGTATAGTATTGCTATTTACATGTGTAATAACGTATAGTATTGCTATTTACATGTGTAATAACGTATAGTATTGCTATTTACATGTGTAATAACGTATAGTATTGCTATTTACATGTGTAATAACGTATATTATTGCTATTTACATGTGTAATAACGTATAGTATTGCTATTTACATGTGTAATAACGTATAGTATTGCTATTTACATGTGTAATAACGTATAGTATTGCTATTTACATGTGTAAATACTCCTGAGTGGCGCAGTGGTCTAAGGCACTGCATCGCAGTGCTAACTGTGCCACTAGAGATCCTGGTTCGAATTCAGGCTCTGTCGCAGCCGGCCGCGACCGGGAGACTCACGGGCGGCGCACAATTGGCCCAGCGTCTTCCAGGGTAGGGGAGGGAATGGCCGGCAGGGATGTAGCTCAGTTGATAGAGCATGGCGTTTGCAACGCCAGGGTTGTGGGTTCGATTCCCACGGGGGGCCAGTATAAAAAAAAAAGATGTATTCACTAACTGTAAGTCGCTCTGGATAAGAGCGTCTGCTAAATGACTAAAATGTCAAAAATGTATAGTATTGCTATTTACATGTGTAATAACGTATAGTATTGCTATTTACATGTGTAATAACGTATAGTATTGCTATTTACATGTGTAATAACGTATAGTATTGCTATTTACATGTGTAATAACGTATAGTATAGCTATTTACATGTGTAATAACGTATAGTATTGCTATTTACATGTGTAATAACGTATAGTATTGCTATTTACATGTGTAATAACGTATAGTATTGCTATTTACATGTGTAATAACGTATAGTATAGCAAAACCCTTGACAAGACAATTGAACTGCAGGTTTCAACTTGGAACACAAAATAATAAACATTTGTCAAAAATATGATTATAATTTAGCATAAAGATCAATTAAGTACACAACATGTAATAACTTTTGCTGCAATATGGAGCCATTACAAAAGGCAGTGCTAACTGCTCACAGTACAGAAAAAGAGACTAAGGCATCACGTCTCACCTAGTTCATCACAGGTTTATTCACTTATTTCACAGGGAGTCTGTCTGTGGAATCTTCCATCATGGGAATCATCAGCTGATTTCCCTGTATTCCACTTTCATCGCTTTGGGATGGTTTGCTGCTGCTGTGGAACGTCAGGTAGGAATACACAAGTCCCCCTGATATACTGACGAGAAGAGAGCACTATAGAGTTGGACATCGGCAATAACTTCAACAGAATGGCATAGCAACAGTGTTCTTGTGCTAATGTGTCACGACTTGGAAACTCATCCGTTCTTACCAAATATTTAACCCCAGGAAGTTTGTCCATGAAAACAGGTAGTCTCCACCTAAAAACATGCCGATGTAGGCCACAGCAACGTTCTGCGGAAAACAATGATCTTGATATACTAGTTGCCTTGGCATGATATTCATGGGTATGTGGACTCATGAGAAGGACATTATCAGAAGAGGATTGTGCATTTGAAAGAAAAAAAAATCCCCTTTTGTGCTCATTGAACCCGACCCAGCTGTGTCAACACAGCCCCGAAATGTTAGGAACAAACATATTGACCCACATGTTACTGGTCCACATGTGTTCTTCTTACCTTAATTGCTCCCACCACTGTGGTAGTGAGTGCAGAGTTGTAGTGGCTACACAGCACTATGGAATACATCAGCACAAACCTTAAACAGAGGCATAACTTTTTTATCATGCTATACTTACATTTCATACGTTTTCTATTATTATTATTATTATTATTATTATTATTTATTATTATTTTTTATTATTAATAAGACCACCACCCTCTAGTAGGGGCCTTTTGTTTTTTTAACATGTCTTTATTTTTCAAGTTCAAATATACATTATAGAATACCATGTGAACGATCCTTGATGTCATAATTTTTGGAAGAGAAAGGAAAGAGAAGAATACAAATTCTAAAAATTAAGTAATTTCTTTTTAAAAACATCCGTAAAAGGACCAAAATAAGTAATAATACTAATAATTACAGGAGTTTACTTCAGTGTCATTAAATGAAGGGAATTATTCTACAAACCCCCACATATGTCCCTCTTTTTGTCTATACAGTTATCGGGCAAGGTACAATCTGATGGGAGTCCATTTTGACAAAAAAGTATCCATCTTTAGTTGCAACCTGGCTGTCATATTCTCCATAATTTACAAATGTTTCAGTTAGTCCATTGATTTACAGTTGGCGGCTGTGGTTTGAGAAAATTGAACATAATCATTTTCTGTGCAATCACTAACAGTGCCCTTAATATGTACATTTGGTTTTTATCTTCCAGGTTACAAGGTAACTCAATGTCTAGGATTTTCTTCACTTCTTTCTTTTTTTATGGTCTTCCAGAACCCTTGTAACTTTGGACAGTACCAGAAGATGTGTGTGCGGTCTCATATTTGTCCACAGCCCCTCCAATATAGAGCTGAAGCTTAAAAAAAAAATCTAATTTCAATATCAACAAAGGTGTTTTAAAGTATCTCATCTTCACTTTCCAGTCAAACTCCCTCCACGCTGGGCGTGGTGCATTTGTGACTACTTTCACATATTCTCCCCCATGACTCATCTTCCACCACCACATTCATTTCTAGTTCACATTTTCCTTTAACATCCCGCGTGTTCAGATGTGGTCATCTGTAACCTTTTATATAACTGAGACACCTCTTTTTTGGCGGTTATTTGTCCTTCTAATATGTTTATGAAATATTGCTCTACAATGGATGGTAGTAGGGGCCTTTTGTATGACTTTAAAAAAAATATGTTCTAAGAATTGTTAGGGGAAGTTGTGTTGGCAACAATGGAGCCCAATGGGACAACGGCATGGCTAAGGATTACAGAAGTGGAATAATCCCCCTTTAACAGCCATATAAAAAGGGATATGTTGCCAGTTTCTCTTTTAGTAACTTGTACACTGACTTACCCCATAATGCAGGACATAAGGAAGCAAGAAACAAAGGGGGTTTTCAACCAGTGTTCATATGTGATGGCCTGTCAACGTAAAACAAACACACAGACAGCGGGTCAGACTGACAGAGAGACAGACAGACAGGAATTAACTGATCTTAGATCTGTGCCTAAAAGTGATGCCTATCCTGAGAAAACAGGAAATCCATTTACCTTGTGTAAATCCCCAGTGAATGCACTCGCCAGAAGAGTTGGGATGACAATGATGAATGCATTGTAAAATAAGATCCCATATTTTCCAAGACCCTTAAAGAAATAGAAAATTAGATTTCATGTGAATCAGAATTACACAAAACACTTCGCTATTCAACTCCTCAAATGTTCAACCATAAGAGGAGAGTGTTGCTGGAGCTTAAAGGTCCAGTGATCCACAGTACAAGCAGGTTACGCATATTGCACTGTTTACTTTAAGGGTGGGTGTCCAACTAAATGAAACAACATCACTTAGCCTGGAAATTCAGACCCTATACATTGTAAGCAATAGAGCACAGGTCACTCTTTTAGCAACACCTCACTTCACCTTTCCTCACTTGGCTGGAATGTAAACATGCAGGATGTAAATGTACTATATAAATAGTTATCGATTGTTGCAATACTAAGGACTAGATTCATTCAACCTGCCGTAGAAATATGTATGCAGTCTCCTGTGCCTGTTTAAGAATATCTTAATCTGAAAACTGGAAGTATCTACCTGTAAGGAGAATCTAGTCCAAGTGCTTGGTATTTTCACAGTAACCAGAACCATTCTGGGATTTTTAATTTGATGACGGGTAAACAAGGTATGTTTACGTGCTCCAATCAATGCTTTATCCCTTCTTAATTGCCCTGGTCTACATGTTAATAGGGAAAACAGATGGAGGACATATAGTGTGGCTACAATGTGTCCTACCTCAGTTGCCAGCTTCTTCTTGGTGTACACACCACTGGCAGCAGTGAAGACATCATTAAGCAGAATGAACGTGTAGCCCTCTGCATCAAAGGCCAAGTCAGAGCTATGGGAGAAAATAAGGGGTACATTTTATTCGTAACGGTAATGAAGATAATCAGTGACTTCCTTTGAAGTTCTATAGATGTTTTCAGAGGTAATATCTAAAGGAGGGTAGCTCGCTAGACAGGAATATGTTAACAGTGTGAACGTTTATTAGCAGCATATCAGGGTTGGCAACCTATTGGAACTACCTGGCAGCCACTAAAGCTCCAAAAACGATAGCCAGAACACTGTAGATCAGACGATTAGGGAACGTTTTTCTGGAGAGGAAATGTAAATTCACATGTTAGTACTATAAGGCTGAACTGTAAAAGATGAGCAGTTATGACAGTAACGTATACATGTGGAAAAATGGCCACAAACCTCAATAGCCTTGCTTCCATGATCATTGTCATCAATATGGTGAACTTCCTTAGTACTGTGAACATGGGTAAGCTGTAGAAGGATCAATGGATCAAGTCAATCAATCATTAATATTTGATCTGCTTTTTTATAAATGCATTTGTCACAAAGTGCTTGGTGCCCAGGCCTAAGTCCCTATGAGTAGGGGGTGTTGTTTAAATTGTACACACTGTAATTGAGACGATTTCTGAAACTAATGCATTAAGTTTCACTCATGCATTTAGACTCCATTGTACCTTAACTTCTTTGTACTAGCCAGTCCTGTTATGTGGTTTCCAACATACAGCAGCGGTAGGGGGAAAATCTGTATGTCAAGAATGTATTCAATTAATGAAATCAAGATTATTATATTGACATGTTGGCAAATGGCAAAACATTATTTTTTTTTACATTGTATCCTTTTGTGGCTTATTGTGGTTCACCTTTTGTTGTATGCTTCTGTGACAGACAGACAGAAGATTAAAACAAGAATAAAACAAGGGGGAAATCACTTACTTTGACGAGAATGCTTCTGTCAAAGTCTTGGAAGTGAACTGTTTGGTTCATTTTAGCAACATATAGAATGAGGATTGTAGTGGTCATCTGTAAAAAGGGGATAGGGGGGATCAATATTCATGAAAAGATGGCAATTCCACACTCGATGTAGATTATGTTATGCTACTGATAATGGTCAGATGTTATTTCATCAACAATTTGGATTGGTTATGATAGGGGAAGGTAATCTGATCCTAGATCTGTGGTGCAACTTCTACCTCAAGAATCCTTAATTGAGATACAGTATAGGCTACCTGGCCAATTCCTAGAAACATGTAGGAGGGAAATCTAAGAGAGAGGAAAGAAATGTTATTGGATAATCAAGATGTCAAGATGTAGCCTATAAACAATACAATACTGAAGGTAACCCATTATAACTGGCTGCCTGTTTGAGCCTCAAATTGTCATGTTCATTTAGCATGTTATTTGTTGTGCACAGTAATTGCAGTGACGAAAGGACCTTACCTGTAGTTTGTGAGAATCGTTTTGTTCACAACAATGATCAAAAAAGAACTGATAGCGTAGAACGCAGCAGATAAAAACTTCAACAGTCCGGAATGTTCGGGTTCTTGTAAATTAGCTGAGATAGACATGGCAGACATTACTTCAATAATAGTTGTTATCGCAAAAAATATCTAATGATCTCCGTTGCTTTCACTTAGGCTTTGTCACGATCATTTGGTAAAAGGGGAGGACGTTTATTTGACGGCTGAGACCGTTCAAACAGGCTGAAATTGTCGTAGGGAATTACATAATTCTGGAAGATTATAAACAATATCTTTACTTTTCCTTTTTGCATAGAAGGGAGGAGATATACTTCTAGTGCCAAATATAGACGTTATGCCATTTTGCTGATTATTCACAATTCATTTCCATGGATGGTCAAAATTGCCAATTTTTAGGCTATAATATAGGCCTAATCTTTTGTAAGTAAAATGACATGGAATTTGAATGGCTGCCTGAAGTACGACTAAACATAACACACACACACAGTCACACAGATAATGATTGATGTAGATATAATAAATCAAGGGAAATGGAAAGGGGATGATCTGGATACAGTGATTGCTATGGTTATTTTATTGCACATGATAGTTCATGATTTATTACCTATTACAGTTGTAAAATGTTCACTGTCATTATTGGTCTTCATAAGGAAGGCAAGTGGTTGTTCATTCCTTTAGGGGACGCCATTGTGTAATTTTGTTTTATATTGCTACTCGTGCAGCCATTAACTTTGCACCTCTCATTTTGTAGCCTGGGACCAAAAATCTTGTCTGGCTAGATCAACCTGTAGGCTGTAGGCTGGCAGAGAGCTTGGGAGAGAGAGCTTGGGAGTCAAACGTGTTTGTCCCCTCCCTAATAGATGTATTTATGTCTGTCTGTCCGAGTCCATACTTGTATTTTCTCTTGAGGATCTAGAATGAGATAAAGAAGGATTGGACTGTGATGTAATGAATCTCAATATTCACCCGGAAGTGACTACTCTTGGAGCCAAATGGAAATTCAGTGAATAGAACTGAATAATACGATCAGAGCATTTCCCATGTGCATACATGGCTGCTTTTTTTATTTGTACAAAAAATCGCTTTAAAAAAATTGCACGCTTGGTGCGGGGCCCCCCAACCAAATCTCGCTTAGGGCCTCCAAAAGGCTAGAGCCGGCCCTGGTCTCTCCTCTCTCTCTCTCTGCTTCCTGCTTCTCCAGTCTCACAGACTTAAGCACAGCCTCCACATCTCCCTCCCTGGAAGAAAGGATGGAATAACAAGGAGGTCAAGGATAGTCTAAGTAGTGGCTTCCTCTCCTCTCCTTCTAGATTGATGTGAAAGACATGGACACCTGGGTATCCATCTACCGTATTGCTTTCACATGTTTTATGATCATTGCAGATGAAGGAGAGGAGGCAAGGAGAGGAAGACACAAGGCCAACAATATTTTTTGTCATTTAATATTTTGTTTTGTTGCTCATACACTGCTAACCTTTTGTCATATTGGTCCTGGAGGTAAAGTATCTTCCTAAGTAGTAGGCCTTTGCTCTCCCCCTTCACATGTGTAGAGTAATCCCTCTGAAGCAGAGGTTCCTTCTCTCGTTTATCCGGTCCTTTCCCTTATTTCTCCTCCTCCCCTAAACAAATAATTGAACACTGTTGTAACCTGACCAGAAAATCTCTAGGCCCTAACAGGTCATGTGGTCAGGAAAAACTCCTGGCCATAGTCATCCTTGTTCTTGAAGTTTGATTCTGGCTTTGTGGGGGAGGGTGCAGGGGGTTGTGTCCGATCCAAAGAAGCTAGGGCTGGAGAGGAAGATGGCTGAGCATGGTGCTGGATACCTCTCACACTGTGAGTCACTGCAAAGGTGAAATAATTCAGATGTCCTCTTTGAAGGAATTTCAGGTGCTCTAGCAAGAAATGTATGTGCTTTGGCAAAGTTGTGAATGAGTTCTGTTAGGGAAGTAATTTTACTCACAAGCAGCTGGCTTCGCTATGAAGGTCACCTTCTTCCTGGACCTCCTCAGCATTTTCACAGGTCACAGTGACCCACAGAAACCCACCACAACCAAACGTCACTCCTCTAAGTGCTCCAGATACACACGTCAGTTGTGTTTATTCATATAATAAAAAATTGCACGCTTGATGTGTGGTCATTGATGTTTTCGCTGTATATATGTCTCTACTGGTTTCTGTATGTGCCTCTGTTGTACACCAGAGCTGGTGTGTTAACAGAAGGACTGCATGATTTCACGTGAAAAATCACAGGTTTTGCCCATATAGAATTTTATTTCAGATGTGAAATTTCACATGTGAAATCATGTGAAACCATGTGGTTTTGAAACACTTTAAATGTGATGATATTTCACATTACCTTTCACATGTGGATTAACATTTTCACATGATGCCCTGCAAACAAAACTTAGTCGTTAGGATGTCTCCGGAACATAACAAAATAGCCACAGTGTTTTCAACTTACATGATGCATGATTATACAGTCATTATTATGCAAGATGTCCTCACCTGGGATTTGAACTCACAACCTCTTTGTTCACAGCATTCCGATCTTCCTGCTATGCCACCATGTCTGTGTCAATCACTGATTTCACCTGTATTCCTACACTTTGGACTTCAAAGTAAATCATAGCTTTGTATAACACACTGAAGAAAAACTATTATATTTATCATAGTGATTCAGGAGTAACATTGAAACAGAATAATATGCCCCACCAACATTAGACAACTACAGAAAACCCTCAAATTGATGGCACTCTTTTGCTAAGTGCAGAGATGTATTATATGTATTGAATGTGTAGGGGACTTCCGAGAATGCTTCAGACTTTGTGGCGCAACAGAAAGATCAGCGTAACCCAAATTGTGAGTTCAAAGCCCAGGTAGGGTCATATTGAACAGTCAGTAATAAGTGATCATGTCAAGTGTAATCATATTGTCATTGATTAAATATTTTACTTGAACAGCGTACCACTTACCTTAAAACCCCCCATACCATTTAAGTACTTCTCCTACAAAAAACACATGTGAAAGTTGCAGTTTCACATGTGAAATCGCATTTTCACAAGTGAAATAACTGTTTTCACATGTTGAGCTGAAATGTTCACATGTGAAAACAAAAGACACATGAGGTCAGTTGTTCACATGTGAAACCATATGTATTCAATATAGAGTTCACATGTTAACACCACCTTTTCACATGTGAGGAAAATAATATGTTTTCAAAATAACATGTTTTCAAACACCCAACAATCGAATTAGCATTTTCACATGTGAAAAGCTTTCACATGTTGAAACCTAACGCTCACTTGTGAAATTGCATGTGAAATAAAATTAGCATTTTCACAAATTAAAATGTTATCTGAAAATCTAACTCTCAGATGTGAAAAACGAATTTGCACTTTCACATAAAAAACGTTCGCTTGTGAAAATCGTACTCTCACATGTGGAATAGCATTTTCACATGTGAAAAACTTTCACATGAAAATCGAATTTTCACTTTCACATGTGAAAAACTTTCAAATGTTGTCACGTGTAGTTTCATGGTATCACATGTTTAAATGTTGCATCCCAAATGTTTTCACGTGTAGTTTCATGTTATCACATGTTGCTTTTACATGTTGTCACATGTTATGTAAAACACATGATCAGGTGAAATTCATGTGGTTTTTCCATAAGGGAATATCTTGCAGCTCATACAAAAACAACACAAGAATGTTTTGGGATAAGTATAGATTTTATTACAGATATCACAGCCCTTGATTATTTAAACAAAGTATAAGTAGAAAACTATTTTGCGAATGTTGTAGATTAGTTGTATCACGACTTCCTCTGAAGCTGCCTCCTCTCCTTGTTCGGGCAGGCTTCGGCGTTCGTCGTCGCCCGCCTTCTAGCCACTTCCGCTCCTCATCTCATAATTCCATTAGTTTTGTCTTGTTTATTACACACACCTGGTTCATATCCCCTCATCAGTACCTGTATAAGTGTTCCCTCTGCCCCCCTGTCTTTGTGTGTGATTGTTTATTGCGGAGATTACATTAGCTCGGTGGAGCTATATTGTATTTTGTATCGCCGGGATATTCTCCCGTGTGCCTTGTTTTCCAGTGCGCCGTATTTCCGCACTGGAGTGTTTTACGCATTGTTGCGTACCGATGTGTTATGGAATAAACCATTTATTCTGTGATTTACCCTCCTGTGCCTGACTCCTTCAAAATCACGCACCACAAATTGGTGGATTACATGTAGACATTTATTCGATTTTTATTACACACACCACAGGTTTCTGCCTCACACACATAGTAATGCATTTAGAAAACTCCTCCAAAACACATAATGATAACCACGGAAAATGTCTAAAAAGACATGAAAGAAAAGTCAAGCTGTAGCACATTAATCTCAGTTAACCTAGAAGTAAAATGTTGCATGATGTGGTCAGGTGCCAGTTATGTTTACATAGTATGTCCACGAGAGATTAGCCACACATTAAGAAGTTCCCTCACTCCACAGAGCACTACTGCCCCGTCTGTTTCCGCCCTTTCTTCTCTGGACCCTCTTCAGCTTTCTCTTTACCTTTGGGTGGGCACAGAACGTCTTCCCTTGCACATGCAGTCTATGGAAATGGAGGATAAGACAGTCATTGTCTCAGGTCACCATCTAACGCAGAGGGTCTTTAAAGGTCCTGAACAGTCATTCTGAAAAGTACTTTTTCTCTCATGGCTAACTACCTGGACGTTTGAAAAGACGTGGGTGGGCAGGGAGCTTATATTCATGAGCTCACCTTTACTGACATCTCTTTGAACGCCTATGTCAAGCAACTTGAATGCAGTGAGCGGTGTTGCAGTAAAATTATCCCAAGCAAATTTGGTGATACACAAAGCAACTCAAATAACATTGAAATTGCATCAAATTATATTTAAAAAAAATTAATACACATCTCCTGTTTTGCATGTCTCGTGATGTGATTCACAGCAGCACTGATGGATGTGTTGACTTGACAACTGCGTCAGAGTTTTGAACGACCCTTCCCCCCCATTTTGTTCCATGCTGGCTGAAGACCTAGCTAGCCAGTAACTAGCTAACACCAGACACAGATGAAAGGGGAAACATAAGTATCTTTGCCATAGACGAATAGGGTAAACTTTTTGTTATATTTGCTGACACCCTACAGTCAGATTTTGGCACCAGTTAAGTAGCTATCTAGCTATATAAACTACGCCCCTCTGCAAACACGCCTTCTCCGATGTTGGTTACGGTACTTATTTAAATTAGATAAGAGAATATCATGTTACCATTGGTGTATTAAAATGAGAGTTAAGGTGATGTCACCTTATCCCCGTAATAATTAATCTAAGTGTTTGTCATGGGGGAGGGGACCAGTAACTTTATGATCAAACTTTATCAATGTAGAAGTAACAGTAATTTTAAATACTTTGGTCATCCTTCTTTGATCTGGTTTCCTTCAAATATCATTCAATTTCATGAAAAACATGATTTTGACTGTTCATGACCTTTAACATAATTTATATCAGACAGTGGAATACTAACACTAGTATGTCATTAAAGTTTTCAATGATAGTACATTTGTAATTGGGATACTAGAATGAGTCTACTCTAGACAGTATTGTGATGAACTCTATTATTATTATTATTATTATTATTATTATTATTAACTCACACAAGTGCATTGATCTCACAGGCACCATTGTTTCTCTGCATCTCTGCTCTCTCTACCTTCCTCAGCAGATAGGTGGGAATGTCCATAGATGCCTTCACACAGCACTTAGGAATGCCACCTGCAATGTTTACGATCAGTTGTAAGAGTTGTAGTACAGTGGCCTAAGTGATGGTAGTGGTAATTGCAGCAGCAGTAGTGGAAGATGTAGTGGTGTACAGATGTAGGATTTTAATTTGATCAAAGCTGTAGTGTATTCAAGGTTTAAAAAGGCTTCTGTAGTTAGTAATTTTAGTAATGTATCAACCCCCTACAAAAAATGTCCATTAATTACTGTATTATCCACATAATAATTAACATTTATTGTTGTAGCAAACTGGCTCAAATCAAGATCCTACATCTGTAGTAATGGCTTCAGTAGGCATGGTAATAAAATTATAGCAGTAGTAGTAGTAATACTAGTTGTAGTAGTACAGGTAGTAGAGTGTTCTTTCAAAGAACAAGGAGTTGGAGAGGTAGCTGAAGTAGTAGTAATCACAGACTAGTAAATTCTCCTTAAACTCAAGTGACCTGTGTTGTTTTAAGGTGTGACTATAGAATGACAGTAGAATTACAACCTAGTGGTTGATGAGTATCAACTGAAAGTAAGCGAGTCACAACAGATACAACCCACAAATTATAAGCCTGCCTGTGCCACTAAAGAAACAACTTTGGACAATACCATTCAGCAAACATAACTGCCATTTGATAGTAACTGCCAATCTCTCCCTCTCTCTCTCTCTCTCTCTCTCTCTCTCTCACTTTCTCTCTTTCTCTGTCTCTTAATCACATGTGCATATACACATGCACACACGCGCGCGCACACACACACACACACACACACACACACACCACGCACACACACACACCACAAGCTTCAGCATGAGCAATGCTTAGCATTTCCACTGAGCTCTTGTGTCTCTCTACTCTCACACAATCCCAAAAAGTGAACATTCAAGGCAGCTAGCTACTCATTGAGTCCTATGTAAAGGAGTGATGGTTTGAATAAGTGTGTAATACCGTTTTAATTTCCTGTTCATGACTGACCAATCAGTAAAAGTAATTGATTACTAGGCCACTGCTGTTCTGATTTCTCAAATATCAATACTTGTTTTTCTAGTAAGAACTACTGCAAAATGTTCTGATGATAGTAGAGCGGCCTATAGGCCAGATCCTGAACATTTATTAATTTATACTGGCCCTTTGATCAATTCTGAACATTAATAAAATATATGCAAAAAAAATCCTCGCCAAAATCCAACATTCAGTGCCAAATTGACAAGCACTATGATGGTTGTCTGGTTTCTAGCAGTTTTTTTTTGTTGCTGTTTGTAGCACCTATGTGGCACATTAATAATTTTTTCGTCATATGATTTGGCTCTAGCATTTGTATGGTTTAAACAACAAAAGATTATGACCCCATTCCCGAAAGCTACAACTCTAAGGAACACCTATGTGCCTTCTGTTTCCATCTCTCATTCTCACAAGAACTCTGTTAGAAGGGAGTGTGACAAAAAACGAATCTAATGACAGTGAAATAAATTCAAAGCAAAAGTCCTTCAGACTGGAATTTGGCATTACCTGATTTGTGTTATTTATTGAGATGCTTAGTTTTCAGATGATTTAAAAATGATCTAATTAAATTTAAGAGGCTTTTAAACAAAAATAATGGTGAGCAAGCTTTGCGGCTTTTCCTTTTCAATGATGATCAAATGATTTGGTTGCACCTTGTTGGTTGAGCGGCCTCCACTTCTTTTCTAATTACTTTTAGCAAAATTTAATTTGAAGAAAAGTGCTTTATTGGTGGTTGCGTTAATTTCTTATACAGTTCTTCCGAAAAATAATCGCATGTGGAAAATGTCCCCCCCTGCATTTTACATTTTGTACATCTGGCCCCCTTAAGAGTATAGTTGAATAGCCCTGTATTACACTATCTTCCTTACCTTCAGTGGTTGTGATGACCAGAGCACACAGAAAGAGAAGCATCGCCATCACTCGAAGATCCATGGTGACAGCGGGAGTGAGAGATCAAGTGAAACTCATCAGAATTTATACGCCCGGTGACAGCGCCAGAGGGAGTGAGAGATGAAGTGAAACTCATCATTCTAGCAAACATACACCCACACACTGTAGAACCAGTCAAGACGCATCTGTTTCTTTCAGTAAATCAAAGTTATGTGAAAGGTATAATTACTCTTAAGAAGTACAAAAACCTGGCATGGAACTGGGTACAAAAGACAACCTGAATTCTACCATGTGAAGATTTCTGGAAACAGTATAGAGTTGGAGTATAGAAACGCTTCAATTTATCAGCAAATAGATTTATTAGCAATTTCACTGGTGGGTATTTTCAGTATTTTTTTGGGATGGAAAAACAAAAGACATAAAGTTTTGTTGGCAGTGATTTCTTGATGTCTTTCATTTCGATTATACAACAGCAGTGATTCTCTGTAAATGGTGATTCATAATAGTAATATATTGCATTAATGTAGTGGTCTACAAGCACTTCACATAGTAACAACAATGATTGTTGAACATTAATCTGAGCATTCTACAACACTGCAAGAAAACTATTTATTTCCTACACAAATGTCTGGATTTCTGTGGTGTATACAGAACCTATTTATATTGAGGCATTGGGAAATACAATGTCTTGTAGAACTGAATAATTATATATGTAATGTATGTATCTGTATATACATTCTTAGGTGGAAAAAACACTCTTTCTTTGACAGTTCATAACTCGTATCCTTTTTATCCTGTTGTTATTTCTGTCAGAAGTTTAACCATTTTGCCTGATTCCAAATCGACCCCTAGCCTAGCCTAGCCTAGGTACAGTATAGATGTAAAAGGTTTTGATAGTAGTGGTCAACAATATGGCGAAATCTCCATCAGTAGGCAAGGTGGAACAATTACCATATTGCCAATACCTATCCAATTACTGAAGTTCCTTCTGGAAAAATAAAGTAATTAAATTCAAACCTTTCCGATCTATGAGAAGTGTCAAAGGCTAGTAAGGGTTGATTTGGAATTAGGCAACGTATGCAAATCTCTGGAGTGAGATTATTACTGTTAGTATTCACTTTGCCCCCTGGTGGCAAAGTGTAGCAGGCGCAGCAGAAGTTCTTCCGGTGAGTCCCTTGTGGCTCCGGTGCTGTGATCCGCAGGAGAGTGGTACCGACTCGTCCCCAAACAGTCTGGGTCTAGAACACAGCTCTCTGTCGATATACATACAATGATGAGGGTTAGAAAGCGATATAAACATAGCATGTATTGTGCAAATATACACCGGTATGCACAGACAGACAGACAGACAGACACAGACAGACAGACAGACGGAGAGACATACAGAGGCAGATGACAGACAGATAGACAGACAGACAGACAAACAAACGGGTAAGTGCACAACCACACACACAGAGGAAACACAATAGACAGAAATAAGCAATGACACCTACTGTACCTGAGTCACAGCAAACTCCTGGTGCAGCGCAGTGTCCTACGTCAGATCCACAGGGTCTCCCTCCTGCCTGGCAGGGGGTGGGCAGGTAGTTCTCCTCCATGCAGCGTGCCGTCTCTGGGGAGCCCATCCAGCAGCCTAGCCCCTCCCCACAGCAGATACTGGGGCCAAAGCAGAGGCCCTGGTCCCCTGGTCCACATGTCATGCACTTCAGGGGGAGAGACCTGTTAGCTGGCTTTCTATTTTTTATATGCTAGTGGAACCTAAATTTGTAATTTTTTAAAATGATTTAACTATTAATCATAGAAATAAAATTACAAAAAAAGTGTTTTTAATGTTTCCATTGTTGTAGGCTATGTGTGTTTTAAAGAGCCCTGGAAGCACAGATGAGCTCAAAGAAAGAAAAAAAGAGCCTACAATTATGTAGGTTCAATCTAAATTCCATTCCGCATTTATTATGACCGTGTAAATACTGCATTTTATGTAAAAATAGGCTCTAAATTGATGAGTTGTCAACATAACAGCCTGACCATTAGAAAAAACACAACTGTAAAATGCATTAGGAAAAATAAATATAGCATATGAAAAAACAAACAAAGAAATAAATATTTTCTGAATATCTGTAAGGACACTTTGGCTGTGCGCAGCCGGTCATTTTCAAATGGTCATTTTCCAAACCTTTAGGCCTATGGATTAATAATAAAGTAGTGTGGTGCGTAGCCTAGTCTATCTACTTACAAGCATAGTGTCGCCTATATAGCCTAAAAAGAGAACTCGGAAAATAGAACGGTCTGTAACGTAGGCCTACTTGTCTGATGCCGGTGTCCTGTAACGCGCGCTTCCCGCCCCTGGGACAGTTCTGGATGTAGCACGCGGAGGAGAACGCTAGGAGTCCGACGACGCACAGTGGAAGCGTGGAATGTGGCATTGCAATTGTGCTGAAAAAGCGCACCTATATTCCTCTTGCTGCTTCACGGATAACAGTTACTCGATGCTACCCGTTACTTATATGGGATTGGTTTGTTATTCAAAGTTGTTTGACGTCAGAGTTTTTTCATGCGTTTGCCTCTAGTGATGTAGTTAGGGTACTAGGGGGTAGCCCCTGTAATTCACATTAAGACCACAAGATGTCACCAAATTATTTCCCCAACACTTCTCCTGGCTGCCACTGCTGTTGCTAAACAAAAAATGTCCTCTATGTCATCACAAGTTTTGGAGATATTTCAACAAAACGATTTTGTGGTAAATTGATGGGGGGATCCCAGTTCCTACATTTGAATATAAAAATGGATTTTATCAAACAAAACTATGCTACATTTTATCTCTGGGACCCTCATGATGACAAATCAAAGAAAGATTACTGAATGTAAGTACATTATTTACCTTCAGAGGTGAATATATCAAATCAGTTGCCGTGACAAAAGTGTTCTGTTGTTGTGCACTATCCTCAAACAATAGCATGGTCTTTTGTTGCTGTAATAGCTACTGTAAATTGGACACTGCCGTTAGATTAACAATAATTTAAGCTTTCTGCCCGTATAAGACATTTCTATGTCCCGGAAAATTGGCGTTGTTTA